>NW_024879183.1:479807-616325 GCF_018340385.1 Cyprinus carpio
TGTGGTTTTTCTGTGTTCTTCGGTTTTTTTTTTAGTTTGAAAATTTTGCACTGATCACACCGTACGTCCATTGGTATAAATTTTCGTGAAAGATAAGATTTTTTTTCACATGAAAAACTCTTTCCACACGAGGCAATTTCCCTATTTCTTTCCTATTTCCATCTTTTCAATCACCGTTCCTTTCCCCTCAGGTCAAAATGAAATTTACAAAGTTTGTTTACTTTAATAAAGGAAAAAGGACGAAAGGGGACGATCATTTGATAAATTCATTTAACAGGGTACAGGCCCAATTCTTATTTTAAAAACAAAGTACTTTTTTTGGTAGTCAAATAAAAATTTACATTTTATTAATCAGGGTTGTAAAACTTCAAAAGGTCGAAAAACAGGGTTTGGAAAAACTGTGAAACAAATTTAACTAGACTTAAAATTTTGTGCAAAAAAAGTTGGCGGAAAAAAGCCTTGTAAAAAGTTGGGGGTTTTTTCATTTTTAACTAATTGAAGTAGTTTTAAAGTGTGAAGGCATCCCAATCTATCAAAAAAAAAAAAATAGATAAATAGTTAACTAGCATGTTGCAAGCATGTTTAGTAATTACTAACATGACTAGCAAGTTACTAGCATGTTGTTAGCATGATAAACAAGGGACTAGTATGTTGGTAGCATGATTAGCAAGTTACTAGCATGTTGGTAGCATGTTTCTAGCTCTTCACTTATTATTTTAAAACATGCAGGCAAATTATAAATCAAAGTTGTAAATTGTAAAAAGTTTAACACGGTTGGAAAAAAAAAAAATTGTGAAACAAAATCTAAACTAGATATTAAAATTTGTAGGCAAACTAAGTTGGCTTGAAAGGTTTGCTAGAGGGGTTTTCAAGTTTTTTAACTAATTTTAAGTAGTTTTTAAAGTTTTGAAGCAATCCAATCTATCAAAAAAAATAGATAAATAGTTAACTAGCTTTTTGCTAAAACATGATTAACAAGGTAACTTGCATTTTGCTAGCATGATTAGTAATTACTAGCACCGTTGGTACAAAGATTAACAAGGGACTAGCATGTAGTTAGCATGATTAGCAAGCGCCTAGCATGTTGCTATGCACAATTAACAAGTTACTAGCTGTTGTTAAGTTTCTAACATGTTGCTAGCATTATTAGCAAGAGTGAAGAGCCATGTGTTAGCATGGTAAGCCAGTGACTATATGATAACTCATGTTTGCGGTCATGACATCTGCAAGTGACTAGAATGTCACTATCATGTTTCTAACATGCAATTTAAATTAATTTACCAACAAGTTGTTAGTAGGATTAGCATTGACTAACATGATTTACAAATCGACACTATGTTGTGATTAGCATGATAAGCAAGTGACTAGGCAAGGCAAGTTATAATAGCACATTTCGTACACAATGGTAATTCAAAGTGCTAACATGAAAGAAAGAAAAATCATGAAGAAAAATAATTTCAAAAATAAAACAATGCAATTTTAAAAACTTTAAATATTCTTAAAATATTCTTATTTAAAATGAATTTAAAACATTTACAAACATAAAATGAATTTGATACCAAAATACAGTGAATAGTAAAAATACAGTGCCAATCGTTGTTCGGACAGCGCACATCTGTGCATCAGGAATTGTCCAATAAAAGCACAAAAACAACTAAACAGAATGAGTTTTGAGTCTAGATTTAAATGGACTAATGTTTTAGACATATCTGATCTCTTGCATCGGAAGCTGATTCCAACTGCGGGCGGCATAGTAACTAAAGGCAGACTCCTTTGTTTTGGTGTGAAACCCTTGGTAATTTCTAACTGACTCGATCCTAATGAATCTGAGTGATCTGTTAGTGTTATATTCAGTGAACATATCTGCAATGTATTTATGTCCTAGGTCATTGAGTGATTTATAAACGAGTAAAAGTACTTTAAATCAAATCCTAAATGTACTGGAGCCAGTGTAAGACCTGAGGACTGGTGTGATATGCTCAGATTTTCTGGTTCTAGTCAGAAATCCTGGGCAGCAGTGTTCTGGATGAGCTGCAGCTGTCTAATGGTCTTCTTGTGAAGGCCGGGGGTAGTGAGACCATTACAAATATAGTCCACCCTGCTGTGATAAAGGCTATGAACAAGTTTCTCCAAGTCTTGACTGGACCAACAAAACATAGTGCTAATTCTTGCGATGTTTTTTCAGATGATAGTATGCTGATTTCGTCCACTTGACTTTGACATGACTACTGAACTAAGGTCTGTCTCAGGAATCACACCAAGAATTCCTGACTTGATATTTTAGTTGTTTGACCCCTAGAGCAAAGGTATGCATTCACCCTTGAAAACTTCATCTTTGTTTCCAAATGCAATGACTTTCAGTTTTTTTTCCTTGTTTAACTGCAGAAAGTTCTGGCACATCCAACTATTATTTCATCAATACATTTGCAGAGGGAGTCAATGGGGGCTGTAATCATTTGGCGATAAGGCTAGTTAAAATCTGTGAATCATCAGCATAGCTGTGATAGGCAATTTGGTTGTTATCTTCTCATTATTTGACTTAGTGGGAGCATGTACAGTGCTAAACAAGAGCGGTGCAAGAATTGAGCCTTGTGGGACTCCACATGTCATGGACGTCCACTTAGACTTATGCTCTCCTAGAATTCACATATAGCCACCTCCCTTCTAAGTATGACCTGAACCATTTGAGTACCATCCCAGAAAGCCAGAACCAGTTTTCCAGTCTCTTTAGGTAGTACGTTTATGTCGACAGTGTCAAACGCAGCACTGAGATCTAGCTAATTACCAGCACTGATATTTTGCCCAGAGTCCAAATTTAAGCGAATATCAATTTTATTATCTTTAATGAGCGCGGTCTCTGTGCTGTGATGCGGTCGGAAACCAGATTGAAATTGTCCAGGTATCCATTTGAGTTTAAGTATTTGTTCAGGCTGATTAAAAACAACCTTTTCTATAAATTTTGCCTATAAAAGGAAGATTAGATAATTGGTCTAATAATTGCGCAAAAATGGTGTTATCAAGATTGGGGCTTTTCAGGAGGGGCTTAACAAACTGCAGTTCAGGGAGTTTGCAATGTCCCAGAAAGAAGTGAGAAGATAACCACTTCTAAGAGATCTGCTTCTAAACAGTTAAGCACACTTTTGAAAAAGATGTGGGAAGTGTGTCAAGATAGCAGGTTGACGATTTTACTTCCAATTTGCTATCAGTTTCTTCAAAAAAATGAATAGTATCTTTTGATATTGACGGTGAAATCTGTAGACCTCTGCATACTGAGGAGTGATAATCACCTTCAGGGATATTAATGAATCTTCTCAGAAAGAAGTAAAAAAAAAAAATGCATTTGCTGTTGAAAGCATTTCCACTGGGGAAATATGACTTGGGGGGTGTGTCAGTCTCTCAACAGTGGCAAAAAGAGTATGAGTGTTGTTTCAGTTACTGTTTATAAGGTTTGAGAAGAAATCTGTTAGCTGTGGCTAGACTTCAAAGTAAAAGCATGACGCTTCTTATAGATGCTATAGTAAATTTCACGTTCGTCATTGAAAACTGGTGCAGAGATCAGTATAGCAACACACAAATTACAGAAGTGATCAGATAGTGTTACGTCCTTAATTAAAATGGATGATGAAATGTTTAGACCCCTATGATGATTAAATCTAGAGTGTGTCCACCCTTGTGCTTGATGGGGGTCATGCACATGCTGAATCTGTTGTTTAGAACTGTTATTATTTCTTTTTGTTTGTTTCTGGGCCCTGCCCCAAAATATCTGTCGTGAATATTTAAATCCCGGCTGCAATAGGCAAAAAACAGGTTCAAACTCTGAGGAAATTTCATTGGATAGCATTTCTGGTGTGGACCTCTTCAAACAAAGGCTGGAGAGTATTTTGGAGGCCTGTAAAATAATGATAAACAGAATGCATGGCAGCACCTTTACAAAACACAATCCCCTCCCCTAGATATTCAAAAGACAAGTACTGACCCAAAATGACACTTGCATGCCATTGATAGACATCTTTTAAATATGAGCAGCTACAACCTCAACCTCTGCCTACACAGTCCTGCAGACACTCATGAAAGTAAAGTTAGGAGGGCTGTTTCATTGAGGACTGTTGCACTGCCAGCCATGTTTCATTGTAGAAACATAAAAATTCCAGATTGTTTCTGTGTTTTTGGTTTTGTTTTTTTTTTTTTTTTTTTTTTTGTTTTATAAACTCATTGATTAGAAATTGATTATTTGTTAGTGAGCGGAATTGTTAAAAATGCTTAACTTGATGGCAGTGCTTTGTGTCTTTACATTAATCTTAGATTGATGCCATAATAGGCCGCAGATTAGCTGAGTTTGACGTTCGGAGTGAAAAAGGCCTTGGACTTTTCTATCCACGTGATAAAAACTGACTCAGTTAGAAAGCTACAGGCACACTGAGAGCTAACTCAGTTGTTTTTGGTTCACCTTCAACAGATTGAGGGTTTGGGCCCTGGCGTTGTGGCAGCGGTCGGAGAGCTCTCACAGGAGCAGGGCCCACAGGCTTTGGTGGTTGGGGGGCCCACCGTTTTTTTGTTGATATCTGCGGGCTTGCAGTGAATGAGAGTGGGAGACTAGCATGTTGCTAGCATGATTAGCAAGTTTAAAAGCATGTTTTTATGATATTGCGGAAAGTGTGAAAGTGAAAAGTGATTGTGATTGTGATATAAGCCAAGCATGGTGACCCATGCTCAGAATTCGTGCTCTGCATTTAGACACCATCAAACAGTTGCACACACACAGCAGGTGAAAACACACACACTGTGAACACACACCCGGAGCAGTGGGTATATGTATGCATGCAGTGCCGGAGGAGCAGACAGTTAGGGGTTCGGTGCCTTGCCTCAAAGGCACCTCAGTCGTAGGTATTGCAGGGCCCGAGACACCGAACCCACAACCTGTAGGGTTAAGGAGTCAAAACTCTTCTAACTAGGGATGCACTTATCATGATTTTCATGGCTGATACCGATGTTTACACACAAACTGGCCAATTCCGATACCGATTTATGATTTTTTTTTTTTTGTTTAAGCAACAAACAAGAAAGAAGGAAAGCTGCATAAACAAGATGTTTTATTGGTATTTATTAGGCCAAAACTGGCTTTTGGCTATGGGAAAACAATAACCGTAAGCCATTTGAAATAACGGGCCAGGACTGCACAGTAAGTAGCCTACATTCAATACAAACATAGATGGTACAGACATCAGCATTTAGCTTTTGTTTTGAATTGGTTGTGAAACTTACACAGAACTGGCCTTAAATGAAAAGATTACCTGTATCCATGTGAAATGATATTATTTTATTTAAAAGCCCTTGCTACGTTCTATACTGTGTTTAGGCTAACTGAGACTTGTTATAGCACTTCTATATCATTGCTCTTTTGTGTTTTGATTGCTTCCATTGTCCTCATTTGTAAGTCGCTTTGGGATTAAAGCGTCTGCTAAATGACTAAACGTAAATGTAAATGTAAAGAAATGCAATAACTGCATAGTGTCTACAATCCAAACAACACAATCACCACCCATTCAAGAAGTGTTTCTTAATCCGCATTCAGTATTGTTTTAGTTTTTAAATTTGGTTTTAAATAAAAAAGTTCTTTACCAGTGAGACTAAATAAAAGTGTGGGCTATATAAATCAATTATTCCAAAATGTTAAAATCAAATAATGTTGTTGCGAATAAAAAAAAGATGCAAAGTGTTTCATTTAATCCACATTAAATAAAAATTTTTCCGGGTACAGATACAGCATCTTTATTTTTTCAAGCTATATATGAGCGACAATGAAATCAAATAATGTATAACTATTGGCTTCAAGTTTAAGAACCTATAGATGTGAATCATTACCTAATTTTTTTAATAGATGAAGAATAAAAACACGTTTTTTTCAGTGTGCGTACAGCAGGTGTTATTTTTAAATCAAATTAAGTCGATGCAATTTTTAAGGTAAAATAAAATAATCATCCAGTACAGAAAACTGATGTTTACCTCTGGACTTTTCAAAACGTGCATGCATGTATACTATAAATAAATTGAAAAAAAAAAAGCATTTCAGTTTTGTCACAGTTTCATCCATTTGGTTTCTCATCCAACACGCGCAAAGTTGAGCTGAACATTCCTTCACTGTCTCTGCTTGTGCAGGGACAGGTACAGTACAGTCGTGGCCAAAAGTTTTGAAGAATACACTAAATATTAGAAATTGGAAAAAGTTGCTGCTTAAGTTTTTATAATAGCAATTTTGCATATAATCCAGAATGTTATGAAAGAGTGATCAGATGAGATTGCATAGTCCTGCTTTGCCATGAAAATTAACTTTAATCCCAAAAAACACCTTCTCCACTGCATGTTCATTGCTGTCATTAAAGGACCTGCTGAGATCATTTCAAGTAAATCATCTAACTTTTAATCTCAGGTGAGAATGTTGACCGAGCACAAAGGCTGGAGATCATTATGTACGGGCTGATTGGGTTAGAATGGCAGACTCTGACATGTTAAAAAGGAGGGGTGATGCTTTGAAATCATTGTTCTTCCATTGTTAACCATGGTGACCTGCAAAGACCCCCCCCAAAAGCGTGCAGCCATCATTGCGTTGCATAAAAAAAAACTGGCTTTCACAGGACAAGGATATTGTGGCTACTAAGATTGTACACCTAAATCAACAATTTATAGTTTCATCAAGAACTTCAAGGAAAGAGGTTCAATTCTTGATAAAACAGAGGCTTCAGGCGTCCAAGAAAGTCCAGCAAGCGCCAGGATCATCTCCTAAAGAAGATTCAGCTGCGGGATCGGAGTTGCCACAGTGCAGAGCTTGCTCAGGAATGGCAGCCAGGCAGGTGTGAGCACATCTGCACGCACAGTGAGGCCAAGACTTTTGGAAGATGGCCTGGTCGTCAAGAGGGCAGCAAAGAAGCCACTTCTCTCTCCAAAAAAAACACATCAGGGACAGATTGATCTTCTGCAGAAAGTATAGTGACTGGACTGCTGCGGACTGGGCAAAGTCATTCCTGCTCCGATGAAGCCCCTTTCCGTTGTTTGGTTGGCATCTGGAAAAACAGCTTGGTACGGAGAAGAAAAGGTGAGCGATACCATCAGTCCTGTGTCAAGCCAACAGTAAAGCATTCCTGACACCATTCATGTGTGGGGTTGCTTTCTCATCCAAGGGAGAGTGGGCTCACTCACAATTATGCCCAAAAACACAGCCATGAATAAAGAGCCTGGTACCCAAAAACACCCTCCCAACAGCAGCTTCTTTTCCCAAACACAGGTTGTGTGTTGAAGAACGATATGTGCATTTTCCAGCCGATGGACGAGATAAGGCAAAAGTGATAACTAAGTGGCTCGGGACAAACCAGAATGTTGAAATTTTGGGTCCATGGCTGGAAACTCCCCAGAGTCTTAATCCCATTGAGAACTGTGGTGGTCAATCCTCAAGAGGCGGCCGTGTAGTGGACAAACAAAAAACCCACTAATTGCTGACAAACTCACAAGAAGGTTATTAGAACAGATCACGAAATGGGTTGCTACGCACGTTCAGAGACTTTGGCCCGACGTTGATCGCGCACGACTGATTGAGAGCATGGCCCAGTCGCGAATTGCAGAGAGTCACCTAAAAAACGAAGCGGGCACAAAGCAGAACACAAGCGATCAATGCCACGGACTTTTGCATAAAAATGTCATGTAATTGGGTAATACAGAAGCACTTAGAAGAACTGAAACATGAAGTGCTTGTAATTACTATTTTCAGTACCATCACAGATAAACAAACTGCTGAACCAAAGATTCTAACAAGCAGTTTAGCAGAAAACTATTTTTGAAACTAAATTTATTGTTAATTCTCAGAAACTTTGGGCCACGACTGTACATGCGCAGACTTCAGCGAAGCGCAGGAAAGGGGGGGCTGCGTATTTGTGCGTCACGTACACCAATGGCTGTTCGCCTTCCTAGCTATCTGTGCTTACAGACATGTAACTCTGCACTTCCAGGTGCTGAACGGCGTGCCCGTGTTCCTGCGCACAGATTTCGAACAGTACTTCCACGACGAATGACATAATAGTGAATGATTACAATGTTAGTCTGGTGCACAAGCAGGGTGGGGGCGCACGTCCGCCGGAAAAAAAGCGTCTGCCTGAAAAAAACGCAGAAAAAACGTGATAGCCGATATGAGCCGATCGCGTATTTTAAGCAAAAAACCGTCCGGTTCCGAATTTTATGTACTAGGATCACACCGGTACATCCTATCTTAACCACTAGGCCACAACGTCTTTCTATAATGCAGTATGCCATTTGTGTCGAAAGTGGCTCAATTTGATATTGTGCATTCTTTTCGCTGATCAGTACATCATGTGAAGCCATTACCCATTGCGTATCTTAAGCATCAGTACGCAGTCGAAAGTCATCTTACTAACCTGTTTTCCTCATATATAGGGGTGTAAGGCCCGTGATTCTGAAAACAATTACTTTTTAAAAGTGGTATTAGAAAAAACACTAATTAGTAGGCCTGGTTTTTTGAAACAACAGTCAAGCGAAAGGTAATGTGACATAAGAGATTACATGAACAAGCACTATTAGTGAAACAGGACCCAATGAACATTGTAGGTTATTTTATCTACAGTTAAAGAACTGTAAAAAACACATTAGTCTACTATGATTGTATTATCAGCACCGGCAGGATAAAAAGATCAAGATGACCAGGTATTAAGTGTCATTATTATTCAGTAATGTATTCCAGTAAAGATGCAGAAATATCATATGCCCGTTTGCTAAGAAATTCTATACCTATATAATAGTACAGAATAAGGGCATATAATACAGCTTTTTCCCTGAAATATTAACTAAGATTAAGTGTTCACCAAATTATCGCAAAATACAATCTTTTCGCTTTGAAAATCCTACATCAGTGAAAGAAAAACGTAAACGGTTGTTACAAAAATTCATGTTTGTTGTTTAGATGATTACTTCCTAATTTAATGCTTGTTGTGATGAAAATGCAACGGTACAAAAGATGGCAATCAGTATTACGTCTGGTCATGTGATCCTTCCACATGAGAGTGACCGCGTCCATGCGAAATAAAAGCTCTCCTTAATCACGCTCGCAACAAATGCACAATACCGTTCTTCAAAAGAAACCGTTCATGTTCTGCCAGAGGCTTTAATTGAGGACCAAGAATCTTTTTCTTTTGAGGTCACGCAGTGAGAAAGAAAAACTAACCAGTTTGTTCCTCCGGTGTCTTATGTTTCAAGCTGAAATTGGACTACTTCACAACCTCAGGTCTTGCACTCTCCTTGTTAAAGTTAACCCCATCTCGCTTTCAGCAGGAGGACTTCTGTGTCTGGAAAATAATAAATACAAACTAAATCACATTAAAGTAAGTCACAGTGAGAGTTTACGGCCGTAAATGCAGGAATCATTTCAACAATAAACATAAAGCAATGCATGCCCAAGACAATAATGCATATCCACATGACCACAGTGAGTCTCGAGCGCGCTTCAACTGAATCATTTGGTGAATCGAGCGATTTCAGAGTCGATTTAAGGTGACTCTCTAGTGATTTGTTTAATACACAAAAATCACTTTGCAAAAATACTATTTCAATTCACTGCTTTGATGATTGCTTCTCGGGCGGCCACTGAGCTGCGACTTATTTGATTAGTTAAAGTTCTTGCATAACTGAGCTTTAGTGTACTTTTAAAAATACTTTTAAGAGGTATAAAGTAGAAAGAAAGCCTGAAGTAACATTTTTGCAAAGTCAAATCTATCTTGCATGTGGAATTTGGTTTGTTGTGGTGAAAAATAATGTAAATGGAACCTGACAAGTAATAACAGGAGGAATACAAAATAATTTTTTTTTCTTTTTTTTGGGGGGGGGATGGGGGTCGAGGGGGGGTCAGGGGGCAGAGAAATTATGATTTTAACCAAAAACATCATCATCATCACACACAACACACACACACACACACACACACACACACATGCATGTGCAGATATTTTTGCATCATCTACAAATGAGAGTTGCTTGCGCTTCACATCATTACAAATCGGTTTGGTGTTTTTTTAAGCCTGTTCATTTGAAAACTTCACAAGATGTTCGTTCGTGTTCAGGTCTGCCGGAGTTTCTCTCTGCTATCAGGATTATCTCGGAGGTTACCAGTAAGTAAAATACGACTAGATGCGCTCCGTCTGATTGTATATTTGTTAGGCTCAATAAACGGCATCAGCACAAACGAAAAGCAAACGGTTCGGAGATTGTTTGGTTTTACCCAGCTAACAAAAAAAGGTCCCAGGACGTCCCCTAAGGGCCTCTGGAAACGTCCCCCGGATGTCAGAGTGTAGGGCCCCATGACGTGAGAAGACGTTCGCGAGACGTCACTATCCGGACATTCACCGGGACGGTCACAGGGAGTGCAGTGGCAGTGGGACGTTTAGGGGACTTTCGCTTTAAGTGTCTGAATGCCATTTATTTATTTGTAGGCTAATCAAAGACCCCAAAAAACAGACACGTTGAAGCAAAAAAATCGTTTAGTTTAATTGAACAATGTAAAGTTTCATGCCTCGTTCATGTGTGTGGGTAGTGTGGTGTGTGTGTGTGTGTGGTGTGTCTGTGTGTGTTTGGGTGGGGGTGGTGCTGGTGTGAATTTTTTTTTTTGTTTGTTGTTTGGTGTGTTTTTGTTTTGGGTGTGCTGGGTGTTTTTGTGTGTGGTGTGTGGTTTGGTGGATGGGTGGTTTGGTGTGTGTGGTTGGGTGGATGCGTTTGTGTGGTGTGGGTTGTGGTGTTTGTCGTGTTGGGTATGTGTGTTTGTTTGGGGTGGTGTGGTTGGTGTGTGTTTTTGTTGGGGTTTTTGTGTTGGTTTGTGTTGTTTGTTTTTTTGTGTTGTTTTTTGTTGTTGGTGTGGGTTTTTGTTTGTGTGTGTGTGTTTTGTGTTTTGGTTGTTTGTGTTGTTTTTTAGTGTGTGTATGTTTTTGTTTTTGGTTTTGGGTGTTTGTGTTTTTTTGGATCTTTGTTTTGGTTTCGGTTTTTTTTTGCTGGTGGGTGTGTGATTGGGTTTTGTGTTTGTTTTGAATTTTTTCTTGTGTGTTGTGTTTTTTTTTGTTTTGTGTGTGTGGTGTGTTCTGTGTTGTTGTTTCGGTGGGTTTTGGTTTTTTTGTGAATGGGTGTTTTTGTGTTGTGTGTTTGGAGTTTTTGTTTTTTTGGTTGTTGTTTGTTGTGTGTTGGTGGTTATTTGGGTTTGTGTTGTGTGCTTTTTTGTTTGTGGGTTTTTGTTTGGTATGTGTGGTGTTTTGTGTTTTTTGTTTATGTGTTGGTGGTTGTTTGTTTTTGCTTGTTTTGGTGTGTGGTGTTGTGGTTGGTTTTTTTTTATAATTTTGTTGTTGTGTTGTGTGTGATTGTTGTTTTTTGTATGATTTTGTTGTTTTTTTTTATTTTTTGTGTTGTTTTGTGGGTGTGTGTGTGGGTGTGTGTGTGTGTGGATGGGTCGTGTGTGTGTGTGTGTGTGTGTGGGCTGGTGGGAATGGGTTGTTGTGTGTGTTGTGTTGTGTGGTGGGTGTATGCGTGTGGTGTGTGTGTGTGTGTGTGTGTGTGTGTGTTGGTGGATGGGTGTGTGTGTTGGTGGATGGGTGTGTGTGTGTGTGTGTGTTGTGGGTGTGTGTTGGGGAGATTGGGTGTGTGTGTCTCTGGTGGTCCGCTGTGGTTTAGTCGATTCCGATGGCGATTCTGCAATTGTCTCTAACCTAAACAACAAAGAACATGTATTCCGTACTGTTATGATTTTATTATGTTTAGGACTATCGTTTATCATTGACGAAAGATTTGTAAAAGACTGTTGACAGTTTGGATTTAGAACAAACGGTACGAAATTTAGAGGAAGAAGGTTTTATGAGTATTTTGCCCGCATATAGGCGTTCTCAGTGGTGTATTTGTAACATATGGAAATACAAATATTAAGTTCAATATCTGTCAGTATTATTTACGGTTAATCATCATCTTTTACATGCTAACGTTTAGCTTGGAAAGTGTCACATAGCCTAACTAACTCATGGCAGCCCGTACGGGACAACTTCAGCAGAAAAGGTTTAAAAAAAAAGGTACACTTTTCCTACAAATGTCAATCTTAGGAGATAAAACAGTAGTTTACGGTAGCTACAAATGGTGTCCATAAATAAAAAGTAAAATAACCTTTCGACCAAAACAAAAGCGAAAACTCAAGGGGATGATCACCGGGATGACCGTTACTAGCTGAGCGTTGCCATGGATACGTGCCTGGCGTGCCCTAAAGTGACGTCATTTTCAGTCATGTGCTCATTTGAGCGACACTTGCTTGAATCCATATCTCCCAATGGTGGCTGTATTACTTTTTTTTTTGAGCTGCATTTAGTCGTAGCAGTCTTAAATGCATAACTGAAATACTAAAATTCCTAAATAACTTTTCTGTCGGCTTTACCCACATTTTAATACGAACTGGCAAGAATTCATTTATTTGTCTTACCTGTGTTTATTTTCCACTTTCTTTTCTTCATATTTTCCGCTTGGCTGCATTCATCAACCTATAACATTCGTTTAGAGCTCCTGGATGCAACCTTATTCGCTTCATTCATGGGGAATGCATAAACACTAATTAGCCCCTTATAGGTGCAATTCATATATTGAAGTATACATGATTTTGATTATGTTAAATGATGAAAATACAACTCCGATTCTTTTTTCCGAAATGGATTATTTTAACATGAACTTAATTTCACAATGTATTCAAGAAGATTTTTGTCCCCCCCCCCCCCCTTACTATAATAGTTAAAAAAAAATTGGAATATATCATAATATAATAATAAATATAATCTGCAAATCAAAAACATGTTTTTTGCATTTTCCATTCTATTAGTTTCACACGTTAAAAAAAAAGGAATAAACGTGGGGGGGGCATAGCTATGGGCCACAACTGGTATTCTACAAAGGCCTTGTGGGGAAAAACTGTATCTTTATTAAATAAAAAAAAAAATCATATACCAAAACCAAATGATGTGAAATAAGCTCAGTTTATGGAATAAGCCTGTGTCATATTTCTGTGGTTTCAACTCCTGAAATATGTGTGTCCTCATATTTTAAATATGTATATGTTGTGAAAAATAACAGCATGCAACGCCACTTTGTAATCATTAAACATTTTCCTAAGTAACGGTAATTTAATTACACGTTTTTTCTTTCTCAGTAACTTTAACAGATTACATTTACATTTATTTTGCAATTAACATTACCTAATTTAGTTTTTACATGTAACTAGTTACTGCCTCAACCCACTGGTCAGGAGTCCTTATTAAAGGACTGCATTTTTCAAGTGTTTGTAATTAAATGGCAGATGAGGGGACGATGAAAAACAGGGAGTTCACAAACTGGCTCGGAATAATGTCCTCCGAACGTCCCGCCAGCGAACATCAAAAGAGTGACCAAATCCGCGAACCTTATAAAGCGGACGTTTTTTTTTTTTTACGCGGACCCTAAACGGACGTTCGGAACGTCCGGGGGACGTCCACTGTTTGCTGGGTGTCATTCACAGAAGTGTGTGTCTGAAAGACCCCTGAAAGAACCAAACCTTCTTCAGGCCGGATCACGAGGAGACAGTTGCGCGACGCGGGCGTTGTGACGTCACAGCATCCGAAAGCCGATATAAAAAGGGCCAGTTAACTATCCGCAGTCTAAAATCAAATTCTGTCGAGAACAAAAACACAGTGCGAGATCCCAGTAGAGAGAGTCTACCAGGCAAAAAGGGGGCGTCCACCGGACGCTCCGAGCGTCGGTTTAGGGAGGGGTACGTCCGCTTTTATACGTTCAGCGACGTTCGGTCCGAGCCAGTTTGTGAACGTCCCTGGTTTGTCCCTCATCTGCCATTCCATTCAACACTTGAAAAATCAGTCTATCTCCTTTATGATCAGAACTGACCAGTGTTGAGCAGTAACTATTAAATGTTGAATAAATAACGTAATTCAATTGCAAAATAAATGTAACTGTAATCTGTTCCAGTTCCTGAAAAAAAGTGGAATTACAGTTTGTTATACAGTTGTTACAGTTTATAATGCTTATTCCATTTTTCTTTTTACGATTAACAGTTTTTCCCCAAGTCATTGTTAGATGCCAGGTGTTTCCTGTCTGCGCTATGCAAAGATTTGCTTCACCACCCCGTCTCGTTAGCTATTCCACTATTTATAATTTCCTCTGTCTTTGTCCTCCCCCCGATGCCCAGTCCCCGCGTGCCTAACCGTCTCTTTTGCGGGTTGTTGTGTACTTTCCAATCAAATTCTTTTGATTTCCTTCACGTGCAGCCGGATTCTGAACGTGCCAGTCTCCGTGTTGCGTCCCCGCCACCATTCCCCTGCCTGCCTTTCCCTGTTAACATAATTCACAACTTCCCCCACTCGCCCCTTTCTTCCCGTCCTCCCCAGTCCTCCCCTGTCATCAGTCCCGTCCTTACTACAAGCCCCTGACAACCGGTTCCATCTCTTCCTTTAACTCCGCTCCTTTGCCCCCTCTGCACTCTTCCCTCCCCGTCCTTCCACCTGGCCCCTGCCCCTTTGCCACTCCGCCCCCGCCCGTGCCCCCCTCCCACTCCCTCTCCCCCCCTCTCGCTTTCCCCGGTCTCTTCTTCCCCCAACTGTTTTTTTCCCCCCCTGTGCAGCACAAGAGACACACGTCAATTACCCCCCACCCCCCACACCCCCCAAAAAGACGCGTTGATTTCCCCCGATACTTACAGCATTTTAGATACAGAGTATGTTCCGAATAAGAGAGCATCACTCGCTTGATCAAATCACATCTGTCCAAATGGCCTGTCCAAATTCTCGTTTCCCACATTTGGCCCGAAACATAAGCGACACCGTACCCCCCCTGCCACCTCACTGGACAGAGCATAAAATACCTAAGACCGAGCCCGACAGCACAGCCTTTCCCCCCATCATTGTATTCCATCTATCCCACACTGACATCATAGCCAAATTAACTATACACCCTCACAGCTGCTATAAGCCCAACTACTCCACACACCGCGGTGAAGCAGCATTTGTTGCACCCGCATGCCACGTCCATATAGCACAGCCTTCGCATCGCATTAATGACTTGATTCCCATGTTACCCCTAGTTCTCTTCAGAACGGTGACCCCCTTACGTCCGCCCACATTAACACCTTAACAGTCACTATCTACAGATTACCCACCTTGTCCGATCTACCCTTATTTAATGGATACTGAGCGAATACCAACCGGATGATCATTTAATCATTAGCCGCTAGGTAGCTCAGATTGGGCAAGTTTACTCTTCCCCTCCCCCCACCACGCAATACTCTTTATCAATTCCACAGCCTTTATTGACGTACTCATTACCTGGCATCCACCCTCCATGAACCCACCCCCACACAACAAAACCCCAAACACCCGAGCTAAACGCCAAGGAGCCTGATACAGCCCGCCGACTTGCATGCAACTACACCCTCCCCAACCCCCCCCTCTGCCCGGACCGCAGTTTTAGTTAATCCCACCAGACCATCACAGAGACGCAGAGAGTGTATCTTTCTGCTTAAGATGACAAAATATCCCAGCCGATGCTGATGTCACAGCAACCAATAATTATATACTTTGGTGGTTTGTTTACGCTAATTGCCGTGGACCCCGCTGCCAGAGATGAGCCCCTTGGAGCTGATTGTGTGCGGTACGTTCTCCGGGCATCCCGCTCCTCGGAGGCTGCGATGGAAGTCAGATGGCTTATGTGCCACAGTTCCCGTTTTGGCGAAAAACACACCTCCTGGTGATTGCTATGGTAGACTGGATTGTAGAACTTCGAGAGTTCGGAGACATTTTGCTGTTTGCAAGACTTGAAGATCGGCAGTCACGAAGTTTCAATGGAGTGGTTGTGGAGTTGAGGATGACACGACCACGCAGGACACGACAGAGTGGGAGCGGTCGCCTTTCCAAGCACCAGGGCAGACCTGGTAGAAGACGCAGCAGAACCGGCAGTACACGCCACTGTTAACAAACACGACAATCGATACCGACACACCCTCCACACCGAATTAGTTCAAGCATTGGATTTTACCAGCAGATTCGGTCCATCAATGATGCGATCGTCCAACGGGGATGCTGTTGCGAGCTTAGACCGCCCCCGTTGTTTCTCACTTTGTACACTGTGTGTGATTAAAATCATGTGACAGTAATGTCATGCGGCTGGAACTTTGTGAATGACCCTTAGAAAGTGTAATAATATGGACACTACATACAAAATCTGGACATTTAATTCGCTCCAGTAAGAAATAACGTGAGCTTTCGTCAATACTAACAACTTTCCATCATCTTACACACATTTATCGCACGTAAATGCTTAAACAAGGGTGTTTAGTTAGTTAATGTTGCACAGCTCACCTTGAGCACACAAAACGCGCATATATCAGACATTATTTGTGGAATATAGTTAAACCTTAAGATGTTCTCAATGGTTGTCCTTTTGCGATTGTTGTTGAAAAGTTCAGTTGTCGAACGGGTTCAAGAAGGCAGGCAGCAGTGTCATGGGATGGGGTCCTTATGGTCCTTTGTGTTGAGGTCCAATTAATTATTAATGATTCCTGTGGGGTTTCCATACATTGTGATCAATGAGATGCTTCTGGATACACAGTGTCTTTGTATCTCGTGAAAAGAAGGTAATTCGTCGTCAACTCTTTTCTTGGAAAACACACGGCTCACAACGCAGGATGTCGATTTGTCACATGATTAACCCATGATTAGTTTTCCTGATAAGCGAGAACAGATGTACCTCTGTTGGCGATCCACGTTATCACTCACATAATGTCGACTTAGGTTTTTAGCCATTTGTTTCCTTGACAGGAAGCAGGTACCAGACAATCTAAGTATGTGTTCCTCTTGCGTGTCATTTGTGGTGGTCAGATCACAGATGATGGGAGAAATAGGCTCTTTTTAATTCCTAGGGCAGAAGTAGCCGATTTTCTGCAGTTATTGGCGTGACTGTTCACTGAGGTCCTACCGCTGGTGAATATAGGCTACATGTAGGTTTATGCATTCCCTATGAATGAAGAACATAAGGTTGCATCCCAGACTCTACCGAAATGTCTAGAGTGATGAATGCAGCCAAAGAAAGTGGGAAAATAATAAAGGTAGAATAAAGCAAATAAATTTATTATTTTCATTTATGTTTTATATAACGCTGTTGGGTAAGCCGACAAGAAAAAGTTATTTAGGCAATTAATTATTGAACATGCTGCATTTAAGGACTGCTACACTACATGCAGCTGAAAAAAAAATAAATAAATAAATATAGCCACACTGGGAGATAGGGTCCGGCCGGGTGTAAATCAAATGAGCAGCCATGACCCGAATGGACGTCCACTTTGGGAGTGCAGCGGCATGTATCCATGGCAAGCATCAGCCGATTAGTTAACAGTCGATCCAGTGATTTCCTCAGACACGGCCTTTGAGTTTTTGTTTTTTGTCCAGCGGCTGCTGAGGTTAGGCTATGTAAAAACTTGTCGAAGCCTAGCATTAAGGTATATAATATTGACAGACTATTGAACTTACAGCCCAATTTCCATATGGTAAAAATACACACTGAGACGCCTGTATATGCAGGCAAAAAAAGGGCATATATCCGCTAGAAATTTCCGGATCCGACTTGCACTTGGTCGCGTGAAAACTGGTCAAGCGCATGTCTTTACAAATCCTTTTTGTCAATGGAATAAGCGATGATGCTAGACAATATAAAATCCTAAACCTACTAGATGTGTTCATTTTGTTGTTTTAGGTTAGAAGATAATGGGGAAGAATTGCCCATCAGATTAAAACACAGCTGACAAAAAAACCACAGACATCTGCAGTTACACCATCCACAGCAAATGCAGCACACGTAAATCCATCGACACACAATGCCACCAACAAACACACACACTACCCATCGACCTGAAATTCAAGGTAAGGTGCAGGTGCAGTTTAAAATTAGAGTCTGTTACAGCGCTGTGGGGGAGAAAGTTTGGTTTCCACTCATCTAAGCAGTAAGTGTAATTCAGCCACATTGGAGGGTTTTCAAGCCATGGACAGCCTTTTTAAGGTCATGCCACAGCATCTCAATACCAGGATTCAGCAGATTAGTGACTAGGCCACTCCAAAGTCTTCATTTTGTTTTTCTTCTGCATTCAGGAGGTGGAGCGTTGCATGGTGATTTTGGATCATTGGTCCTGCCTGCAGGCAAGAAGTTTTGCTTCTGCTTGAGTTCATGAGCAGATAAGCTGAACATTCTTCTTCAGGATTTTTAGTAAGAAGCAACCCAAAATTCTCTTGTTTCCATTTATCGCTCAAGTCTTCCGGGTCCTGGAAGCAGCAAAACAGCCCCAGACCATCACATACCACCCCACCAGTTTTTCTATTTGATTAGTGATGGGTGTGTTTTCTGAAATGCAGGTATTTCACTACGTGCAGCCTGCTTAGGATACAAACTTCAACAAGTTCGGCACATCGTCTCGTCAGCACAGAGTATTTTCCCAAAGTGTTGGGGATCATCACATCATCTTTTCCGCCAGAGCTGAGGACGAGCCTTCGTCTTCATTTTGGCCCAGTCTTCCCCCTCTTATAGGTAGACCATAGACACTGTGCTCCAGCTGAGGCAAGTGAGGCCTGCAGTTCTGGGATGTTGTTGTGGAGTCTTTTTGTGACCTCTTGGATGATGCGTCGGCTGTGGCTCTTGGGGTAATTTACGTTGTCCATCCACGCCTGGGAAGGTTCTCCAATGTTCCACAAATTTAGCACAGTGGCTAGATTAACACAATAACCAGAAGCCACCTGATTCAAATAGTCCATCAGCTTTATTAGTAATGACTTTTATGAATTCTCTTCACTAATGAAATAGATCAACATCCAAAATAACAAAAATAAATGCTAGATTCTACAGCGTCTAACACTTCAATTTCATCCATTGAAACCTAATTTCGAATCCAATTCGGAAAAACAAAAAACCTAGCAAAATTATAGAGACCGGCTCAAATCTTCCATTATGTGTCACAAAATTTTTAGAAAATGTTGTGTCTGCTCAGTTCTTCCTGCGAAAATGAAGATCTGTATAAAACAGAATTTCAGTCAGGCCTTCAGCGCCCCAATTTTTTGCTTACAGAGACTGAACTTGGCACAGTTGCAAGTGGACCTGCATTTAGAACGAGAGACCAAGGCTGCATCTCATTGCTAGTTTTACTTGATCTTGAGTGCTGCGTTCCTTTACCATAGATCACGACATACTCATCAGATAGATTACAAAACTATACACAGGTATTCAAGGGGCAGGCTTTAAGATGGTTTAGATCCTACCTGTCCGATCCCTATTCACCACTTTGTTTTATTTAAACTGGGGGAGTCATCTCATTTTATCACCAGTAAAATATGGAGTGCCCACAAGGCTCTGTCCTAGGTTCCTCTTGCTAGTTGCCATAGACAGTGTTGCCCCTTTGGTAATATTATTAGAAAATAACGGGATTAGTTTCCACTGTTATGCTGATGATGCTTCAAAACTATATATCTCAAGAGACCAGATGGAAACTTCTAAATTATCTAAACTAACAGAGTGTGTAAAAAATGTAAAAGATTGGATGACCAATAATTTTCTCCTAATAAAAATTCAGAATAAGACAGAGATATATTACTTATTGGACCCAAAAAAAAAAACAGTACACACAGAATCTAGTAGACTTCCGAGTTTTGCATATCTGGACAGATACTGTTACTGTAGGGGAACAAGTCAAAAATCTGGGTGTTTTTGAGAGAAGTAACTTGTCTTTGGAAAACCATATTTCCCATGTTACAAAAACAGCATTCTTCCATCCTTAGAAACATTGCCAAGCTACGAAACAGGATTACTGTTGTTTCTGATGCCCAGAAAAGCTAGTTCATTGCGTTCATTGACCTCTAGACTGGACTATTGTAATGCACTGCTGACGATTGCTTGTCCTGCATCCTCAATAAAACGGCTACAGGTAGTCAAAATGCAGCGGCTAGAATCCGCTTACCAGGTCAAGAAGAAATATAATCATATTAACCAAAGTGTTTACAGTCTCTGCACTGGACTTACCTATTAAGTTACGTATAAGTTACAAAATATTATTACTTACTTATAAAGGCCCTGCCAATGGTTTAGCTCTGCATACCCTAACTAGTCTTCCACTGCGCTTACACAATCCATCCACGCTCCTAAAGTCACAAAACACTGCTGGACTTTTGGTTAGTTCCTAGGATATGCCAAGTCCACTAAAAGAATTAGAGCTTTTTTCGCATTTGGCTCCCCAAACTCTGGAATAGCCTTCCTGATAATGTTCGAGGTTCAGACACTCTCTCTTTTTTAAATCTAGATTAAAGCTTATCTTTTTTGACAAGCACTTAATGCATACTCATAATTTGTGACTGCAGCTGTATCTGATCAAATGCACGACACACTCCCTACCTAAATGATTATTAAGGAGGCACCTGTTCAATTTCTTATTAATGCAATTAATATGATTCAACCAATCACATGGCAGAGTGCTTCAATTGGCCATTTAGGGTTGTAGTGCAGGTCCGAACAATCTCCTGAACTCAAACTGAATGTCCAGAATGGGGAAAGAAAAGGTGATTTAAAGCAATTTTAGGCGCCAGAACGGGCTGGGTAGAATATTTCACAAATCTGCTCAGTTACTGGGATTTTCACACCACATGTATTTCTAGGTTTACGAAGAATGGTGTGAAAAGGAAAAAACATCCAGTATGTCAATGTAGTACCCTCACCGCCTGATGAGGGGAGAATTAAAAGTTACCAAAATAATACACACAGGACACGGAGCCGCTGTAGCTGTGATCGTATCAGAGTCTGTGTATTATTTTCTTTAACCATTTAAAACATAGTTCAAATACATTTATAGGTCAATAAATGACAGAGCATCAACTTCAAGAGAAGTCACAATATAGAAAAAAAAGTACATATACACAGTCTTTCACTGACTACTGTGTTCACAAATTAAACACTATAAAATACTAATAACACAACATATAATATACACGTGACATTTTCCACTCTTCCTGTGTTTACACTTAAATAAACCCTGACAATGCAACGTGTTCATATGTCAGCAAAAATTATTCTCTTGAACACATTTTTAGTGCAAACACACTTATCTTCACGCTCATATGCAGACTTACAATTGTAATAATCACATTATTTAACTAAAACAAATCATACTGGTGGATTCACTCTAATATCGCGTCTTTCCTGAGACCGCATGGTCTCCATCATTAGCATAGGAAATGCATAACTAGCTTACGCCACAAACAGACGTAACTGTGGCAAGCGAACTTTTACACAAATATTGAAACACTTTAAACTCTCATTTACATTCGTCTGTAACTCTATACTGACATATCCAAGAACATAGTCTTATCACATTAGTGTGTTACCATACGCCTGATGAGGAGATAAAGAAGTTATAAATAAATACACAGGACTTGAGACGCTGCTGCTTAAGCCAATCATGCTCTAGGAAGTCGTGATTTTTTTTTGAGCAGCGCGCGCGCCCCCCTCCCAAACAGGTTAACCACTCCAAAGGAGAAACAATCAAAACACCGCTCGATTGAAGCAGGGAGGAACATCAATCGTCAATGTAATAAACAGTGTAAAATACATTTTAGAAAGACCATTCTCTCATCTTGACACGACATAACATTTCAACTATTATTTACTAATATATTTTATTTTTGTGACCACCACATATGCGGCCGTCTGTGGGCAAAAATGCCTTGTATTGATGCTAGAGGTCAGAAGAGAATGGGCCAACGCTAGCGGTCAAGGTGATTCAAGCTGATAGAAGAGCAACTTTGACTGAAATAAACCACTGTTTGCAACCGAGGTATGCAGCAAAGCATTTTGTGAAGCCACAACATGCACAACCTTGAGGCGGATGGGCTACAACAGCAGAAGACCCCACCAGGTACACTCATCTCCACAACAAATAGAAAAAGAGGCTACAATTTGCACAAGCTCTCCAAAATGGGACAGTTGAAGACTGGGAAAAATGTTGCCTGGTTGATGAGTTCGATTTTCTGTGAGACATCAGCTGGTTAGAGTTCAGCATTTGCCGTCAACCAGAATGAGAACATGGATCCATCATGCCTTGTTACACCTTGTGCATGCTGGTGCTGCTGGGTGGTGTTAAATGGTGTGGGGGATGTTTTTCCCCTGGCAACACCTTTCGGCCCCATTAGTGCCAATTGGGGCATCGTTTAAATGCCACGGCCTACCTGCGCATTGTTTCTGACCATGCGTCAATCCCTTTATGACCACCAGGTACCCATCCTCTGATGGCTAACTTCCCAGCAGGATAATGCACCATGTCACAAAGCTCTAATTAATTTCAAAATTGGGTGGGTTCTTGAACATGACGATGAGTGCACTGTAACTAAAATGGCCCCCGACGAGTCAGGGCCAGATGTCCGAAACCCAATAGAGCATCTTTTGGGATGTGGCTGAACGGCGAGCTTCGGTGCCCTGGATAGTGCAATCCACAAGTCCGCCATCAACTGCAAGAGGCTATCCTTATCAATTGGGCCAAAATTTCTAAGAACTGTTTTTTACTTCAAGCACCGTGAACAAGGCAGTTCGGAAGGCGAAAATGGGTCAAACACAGTATTAGTATGGTGTTCCTAATAATCCTTTAGGTGAGTGAGTTGGGTTAACTAATTAATGTTATTGTCTGGAAACAGCAGCTACGTCTTAATGATGCCCTCAAGCTTGTTTCCCTGTTTCTGCTGGGATTACATACCCACAGGGATTGCCAAATAATTTGCATGGGAAGAGGAAGATTGCTAAAGGGAATAGCGATTGTTGCTACAAAGTTGCTCAATGACATTGTGGAGCTGTCATTGGCGCGAGAGATGTACAAGATTCATCCCTAATCGACGAGCAAAATTGTCACTTATCAATATCTCGACAAGCAAAACAAACTATATTTGATACACAGGTCTAATTTCTATTTGTCCATAAAAAATGATACTAAAAGCATAATATAATAATATTTTAATGAGCCTAAAAGAATACACGTCACACCTATGTTTATCAATTTGCACTGGCTACCAATAGCTGCTCGCATAATAAAAATTCAAGGCATTGATGTTTGCATACAAAACCACCTCTGGCTCTGCACCCCTTTGCCTAAAATTCATTACTTCAGACTTATGTGCCCTCTAGAAGCTTGCATTCTACCGAGGGAACATCGCTTGATTGGCCATCCCAAAGAAGCACAAAGTCACTTTTACGGACTTTTAAATTAAATGTTCCCTCCTGGTAGAATGACCTGCCCAACTGAGTCCTTACCTGCCCAGCTGAGTCCTTAGCCATCTTCAAGAATCGGCTTAAAACACATCTCTTCCATCTTTATTTGACCCTCTAACTTTTGCACTCACTAATCTAATTCTATTTAAAATATAATATATATATTAAAAGCCTTTCTAATCTTTTTGTATTCTATCTATTTTCTTTTTTTAATTTATTACTACAATTATAAAAAAAAATACCTCTAACACTAAGCTTGCTCTATTCCTTTTCTATTCTATCTGTTTTCTTTTTTATTTATATATATTATTTAAAAGCCCTTGCTACGTGCACTGCGTTTAAGCTACTGAGACTTGTGTATAGCACTTATATATCATTGCTCTTTTTGTTTTTTGATTGCTTCCATTGTCACTCATTTGTAAGTCGCTTTGGATAAAAGTGTCTGCTAAAGACTAAATGTAAATGTAATATAAAATATAAATAACTATTTTTAAATACAATATTGAATTAGACCTATTGAACACTTACACCATTTTTTAACAATTACAATTTAAGTTTTAATTAGCTAGTACCTAGTAAAACTACACATTCTGAACAATTATAGTTAAAAGCAGTGTATTAGTAGTTTGTTAGTATGCTACACTCTCAAGAAATATCTGTAAAAAATGTAGTATACATATGAAGGTTATTTTCCATAGTTTTTTTTCACAGGTTTTTTTACCTGCATTTTTAAATTACGGATTGTATTTTTATGTTTTTGGTTACGTGGGTTACAACGGAAAATGGCTAACAGATAAAGTCCTGGAAATGTACTATCTTTTTCCATTTTACTAGATCAACTAAAAGATCACCGATCCACAGGTACAAGCTACTAACTAACAAGGTGTATCATAATAAGTGTTTAACTGGAAGCAGCGCTGTGCAGACCGATCGGATGTTGACATCAAAGCACTGTGAAATGATTTGAAGTCATGCTGATCCGTCTGCAATCTATTAGCTCTCACGCTACTTTGATGTCATAACACCGATTGGTCTGCGCAGCGCTGCTTCAAGAAGAACACAACTAATTTATTATTGAACAATTGCATATAGCAGTTAACCTTAATTCACAGATGGTGTGTACTGCTAGGACATCTTTGGTTTCCTCTTTGTGCTAATTTAGATGGAAAATATGTGTCTTTTTCATCGTTTGAATCAATTATCAAAAGTTGCTAAAAGTTGCCAAATAAATTTAAAAAAAAATAGCTAAATTTGTTTGCTAGGTGCTTTTTGGAAGAAAAAAAGTGCCAGTGGCAATCTGTGAAAGAGTTGCTAAATCTAACGGCAAAATTGTGCTAAAGTTACTGCTTACTGCATCCCGTGGTTAAACTAGGATTTACACAGTCTCCAGTCTGAGGGCATCCAGAACACCTGAGAAGGAGATGATGCCAACCCCTCAGAGGACCTCAGATGATGCTAACACTGAAACAACATACAGAACTACTGCAAATAATTGCTATTACGATGCAATCACATAATAATTGCTGTAATAGTGTTCATCGTCTGGTTGTTTTACCTCTTGTATTAATTTTTCTGAAAATTGCTGTTCGCTGTGCACATAAACTGACAGTCACACTTTATAAGCTACTACCAAATATTGTAGAAACTTAATTTTCTGTAAAGTTGCTTTGCAATGATTTGTATCATTAAAAAGCACTAATCAAATCCAACTTGAGAATTGGTCCGGTTTTTGCCATTGGAATAATGGTTCTCACTGTGGTTCGTTGGGGGGAAAAAAGCCCAAAACTTTAGAAATGGGAGGGAGGGGGCACTTCTTCACAAACGGGGAAGAAGACAGGGACAGCGTAGTTTTGGATTTTGTTTCCCGTATAATAAAAACCGTTCATATGAAAAACTGCGATGTTTGTGTTTACGATTTTACATATGTTACCTTTGACTAATTTTTAATTGTTGTAATCTGAAACATTAAAGTGTTGACCAATCCTGCAAAAAAAGAAGAAATCAGGAAGGGGGCCAACACTTTTTCACACACTGTAGTGTTAGAGACCTTAAAATTAAAGGTTACCAATAAATTTTGAGTTGTGATATTATTTTTTTGAAAAGCAACTTTGCTATGACACATACCCGCATTACTGGAGTCCTCGTCTGTCCCGCAGTCTCCCGCAAGAGCGCCTCATCATCAGAATCCACTTTTCTTCAGGGATCACTGTCATCAGAATCCGTCATGTTTATCTCATCTTCAATGAAAAATAAAAAACTCAGCAAACATGAAAAAACATCTGGCATTTCAGAATTCAAAATACACAATCACAACAACAACCCATTTATGAACCTTGCCCTATGACACCACATCCTACAGTGAACACAATTACATATTTCGAGATGTTGGTTTGTCTTTAAACCTCCCTGTGAGTTTAAAAGACCCGCTGTTCTACACAGGCTAGGATGGACGTACCTTCAATCTCAATGTCATCAAGTGATTTGCCTTAGAAGATTAGGAAGGGCAGCCCTTTTCACATGTGCTCACAGTAGCTTTGAATTTTAGCAAGCTGAGTAGTGGCTTCTGGCAGCCTGTAATAGTCGGCAGTGGACATGGATGTCATGCCCTAAGAAATCAGCAACCTGATTTAACGTCGTTGTTTTTCAGGTTAAGGATTTGTGAGAGCGTAGCCACGTGCTGCGCAGGATGGTGGATCTGAGAAAAATTCTGGATTTTGCTCCACATTCCCTTGCATATACCCTCAGAGAGTCCTGGCCTCTGTAGTGACTCTGGCAGTTTGGCCGAGCAAACAAGAAAGGATTAGTGTCTAGCACTCCCCACATACTTCTACTGCTGACCAGCAGCGTCAGGGCATCGACTCATATCAGGGAGATAGAAGAACCGCAACTTTTCTTCCCCTCTTCTTCCCCATGATCTCAACTCGACTGAAAATGGCTGCAGAGCTTCTGCTCAAACTTAGCTCGGACATGATGGCCCATCGCTACAATCTTCATGGAGAGGACAGTGCCGTCCCTTTCATTTGAAGCCCCTTTAGCAGCATTTTAGAGACCTCTCCTGCACGTCTGCGGGTTGAAAACAAATGATTCTGGCGAGTGTTGCTTTGCCCGTTCTGGCATAGCTTGAGGAGATGATGACGTCTCTTGTAGTTTCTGAAAGCTGTAATGTGCACGCGTCGACTCTCACAGGAGCCGATGGAATGAGCGACTGGGTCACATCATGCTGAGTGAAGGGAAGTTGTTGATGGGCTTGTTAAATTTGGCCTCATTCGCAGTGTCACCCAAAGAAGTGTGTGAGATCATGTCTCAGACTCACTTTGAGGGAGTAGAAGCTTTTTGAAGGTCCTCTGTTGATGAGATTCAATTCCTTGTCTTCAGTCATCATGTGCTCAGCAGGTGATGATTTCGCAAAAATCTTATTCAACGAATGCCCCAGTTTCAGGTCAAGGCTTATGCTTTGGTAGCAGTGGCTCTCATCATCATAGCCAGACACCATCTGAAACCGCTCGAATGCCGTTTATGAAAATTGGCAGGTTTCAAGAGCTTCTTCAAGGACTTGTACACAGAAAACTCTCCTACGCAAAGTCAGCAAAAATCTTCCAACTTCACAGAGTTTTTTGGCGAACATACTCAAATTTGGTAGGGTCATGTCCATGCATGTTGTTAAAGAACGAACTGTGCAAGCTGAAGAATACTAAGGTCATTTTTGACCACAGCGGAAAATGTCATCCTGCGGTCATCACACCTAAGAGTTTCCAAACTCCTTGTGATATGTGCGGATCTGGACTGAGTGAAGGACTCTGCCATAGACTGCCAGGCCCAAAACTCTCCTCCTCCCTTGCTTTTCACTGTCAGAATGTGGTTTTGATGGGACATCTTTTTTAAATGACACCACAGATATCTCCGTACAAACCACCCTTTGCAGTAACATGCAATGCACAAAACTGCTTTTAAATCACACTTACTTTTTGGTGCTCGTTTTATTTTAAGAGCCCCCTCTAAACACCGTAAAAACGTCAGTGTTATGCTGAAAAGTTGCCGTTGTTCCTGAGCTTTTGCAGCATTTGCTTTACGTTCTTTTGAGTGAACTGGGAGTGACAAAAGCCTGCACAACTTCAACTTCACCCATATCGAGTTTTCAAATGGCGCGCTAACTTGAACTGAGCGTTTCCAACAGATGTAACAATAATGTCTTACTGTTTGCTGAACAGGAGATTTTTTATGGTGACTGCCACACAATGATCCACTTCAGCAACACTGTCGCGTTCCCATCGCTTCCTCTCTATCAATGTTACTGGTGCTTTTTGCATTCAAAACTGCTTCTCAGTAGTGTGTAATGAGGTGCTTGACGCATATCAAGCACATCTGTTGAACCTGTGTACCACTGAACCTTGCTTTCTGGGAAGGTGACATTCGCAACGTGCAAAACTGTTCTGATTCACTGTCTGTCTCAAACATCAGTCAACTGCTCCTCAGGACACAGTAAATCAGACTCATCATACACACTTGCTGCTGGCTTACATGGCACTTTAGGACTCCTTTTGCCCTTAGACACATTCAGGGCAGTTACATCTGATTCTCAGAGGTTCACTAAACTTAGAGGATGCAGCTTCATGTATATCTAAGAGGAGTTTAGCTTGATCGTAACGTGCCGGCTCTTGTTGTTCAACTCATCTGAACTGTCTGACTGATTGTCTGACTCTGACTGAGATATGTACTACCTCATCTGACAAGCCTCTTACTCTGAACTTACTTCCTATTGTGTCACAATATTATGATTAATTTACAGCAAGCACAATAACTCATAAAAAATATGGACACAAAGTATTGACCTCTAGCCTCAAATATTTTCTTACAACACGATGACCCGTTTTCCATTCCATTCATGAAGCTTCAAATAGTAGGACTTGTGCCAAAAAACGCTGGAGCACACTATGATAGAAATGTCATATGTCATGGACATGTTCAAGCCGCTAACACGGAGATTTCTATGCCTAACGTAGAATAAGGTGAAAACAATATTACACCCCTATTAATATTATAATTGTATTCACATATCTGTGCATAAGCAATGGTCTGATATCGCCTACTGATCACCAAACTCAACAGTTATACAATTTTGAGCTGACTTTTTTCATAACGTAAAGGTTAGTGAGACCTCTAAAATTATATAAATAGGAATTTCATGCTGTATATAGTATCAGGTCATCATAACTACTAACATGTACATCTCAGGCCAATCCACTTCCACAGTGCTGCTACAGGTCCCACACATTCAGCACATTTATCCATGCTCGATATTGCTGAAGTCACAGTCAAGTCAAGTCACCTTTTTATTTATATAGCGCTTTACACAAAAACAGATTGCGTCAAAGCAATTCTGAACAACATAAATTAGGAAAAACAGTGTGTCAATAATGCAAAATTGACACAGTTAAAGGCAGTTCATCATTGAATTCAGTGATGTCATCAGGCAGCTCAGTTCAGTTTTAAATAGTATCTATCTGGGCAATAATTTGCAATATCAAGTCAACGATATCGCTGTAAATGAAGTGTCCCTACTAATCAAGCCCAGAGGCGACAGGCGGCAAGGAACCAAAACTCCATCAGTGACAGAATGGAGAAAAACCTTGGGAGAAACCAGGCTCCCAGTCGGGGGGCCAGTTCTACTCTGACCAGACGAAAACAGCAGTTCAATTCCAGGCGGACAGCAAAGTCAGATTGTGCAGAAGAATCATCTGTTCCCTGTGGTCTTGTCCCGGTGGTCGTCTGAGACAAGGTCTTTTACAGGGGATCTGTATCTGGGGCTTCTAGTCCTGGTCTCCGCTTGTCTTCAGGGCTCTGTAGAGGATCCTTTCTAAGTGCTGATCAACCATCTGGGCTGGATACATACTGGATCCGGGTGACTGCGGTGAACCCCCTGGATCTGTTGGCTACGGTGACCATCGGAATAAGAGAGACTTAACAAATAGACTATATATTAGTGTATGATGCCATTCTTCTAATGATGTAGCAAGTACATGCGGGTGTTATGGGAAGTGTCCCAAGGTTCCGGTTTACCTAATTATGCAGCCTAAAAATAATTTACTGTGATTTGGATATTAGAAGGCAATATTAGTGTGTTATGTGTAGCTAGGTTAAAGAGATGGTTTCTTACAGTCTAGATTTATTAAACTGGAGAGTGTGTGTCTGCCTCCGAACAATGTTAGGTAGGTTATTCCAGAGTGTTGGGCGCAAAATATGGTGGAGAAGGATCTGCCGCCTCTGCTTTGACTGTTGACATTCCTAGTATATTATCAAATTGCCAGGATGTTTTGAGAACGCAGCGGAACGTTGGAGGACTATAATGTAACAAGGAGCTTGTTCAAATACTGAGGCTGCTAAACCATTCAGGGCTTATAGAAGTAATAAGCAAGATTTTTAAAATCTATATAATCGATGTTTGATAGGGAGCCAGTGCAGTGTTTGACAGAACCCGGGCTAATATGATCATACTCCTGGTTCTAGTAAGAACTTCTAGCGGCGCATTTTGGACTAACTGGAGTTCGTTTACTAAGCAGAAACACACCACCCAATAATAGCATTACAATATGGATTAACATTTCTGGATTTAACATTTCTGCATTTGACATTGAGAAGCATAGGTCGTAATTTAGATTATTTTTGAGATGGACAAATGCATTTTTACAAATGCGAGAAACGTGGCTTTCTAAGAGGAAAGGGTTGCTATCAAATAGCACACCTAGGTTTTCCTAACTGATGACGAAGAATTGACAGAGCAGCCATCAAGTCTTAGACAGCGTTCTAGTTTATGACATGCAGAACTTTTTAGGTCCTATAATACTTAAACACCTCTGTTTTTTTCAGAATTTAGCAGTAAGAAATTACTCGTCATCCAGTTTTTGGGTATATCGACTATGCATTCCGTTAGTTTTTCAAATTGGTATGTTTCTCCGGGCCATGAGAAATATAGAGCTGAGTATTCATCACAAAACAGTAAAGCTAACACTGACACTGTTTTCCTGATGATAATCTCCCAGGGTAACTATGTAAAGCGGTTGAAAGTAACGGCCCTAGTACTGAGCCTTGCGGTATATCCATACTGCACTTGTGATCGATATGATACCTCTTCATTCACTGCAACGAATTGATGGCAGTCATATAAGTATGATTTAAACCCATGCTAATGCACTTCCATAGGATGGCAAGAAAGTGTTCTAGTCTATGCAAAAGAATGTGTGGTCAATAGTGTCGAACGCAAAAAGCACTAAGATCCCCCATAGCACTAATCAGAGAGATACCACCACCGATCAGAGGAGAAGAGCAGGTCATTTGTAGACTCTAAGGAGAGCAGTCTCAGTACTATGATGCCACGTCTAAATCCTGACTGGAAATCCTCAACAGATACCATTTTTCTTTCTCTAGAGAAGGAATATAATTAGGTTTCTCTTTAAGTTAAACGATAAATAGACAGTCTATAGAAAAAATAGACAGTTATTTAGTAATTTATGTCAGGAGTGCAAAATAATAAATATGTATGAGTCATCTTTAGAATAGAAATTCACCACTCATTCATTATTCAGTCACGTCTGCAGCGGTTTATTGTGTTCACATAGAATCAACACTCACTGAAACAACGTCAATAAGGGTTTATAAGACCAAAGATGCATGCACATGGAGATATATGGATAGGGGTTTACTGAGGTTTACTTCATATTTCTTCAGGACAGAATCATAATTTTTTCTGTTCATTTTACAACTGATTTACACAATGATGATGATATGATCCGCTCCCCCAGCACTGTCTCTGTGTGTTTAGTGAGCCATGTGCACGCTGCCCGCTGACGAGACCTGATTCGTTCCGTGTCTTGGTCCATCATTAACTGTAATAATAAAATATATTATAATAATAATAGATAATAGATAAACCCGCCGATTACGATAGAAATGGACCTATTTATAACTACTATATAGAAATGAGATTTTCTTGAGATCTGGGGCTCAGATTTTTTATAGAAAATATTAAAAATGTACAATCTGAAATGCTCACTTGTGCAGCGATGTAAAAGACTATAAATAACATATTTTTACAAAACAGGTCGTAACCGACCAAATTCCCCACCCGGATGATTGCAAAAGGAAGTTAGTACAAACACTTGATCGGGATTTAAAGTGAGTTTTGAGTAAAGTGTACTAATAATTTCATAATTTGGTCTGATTGTACTTGATGCTAACGATAGCTCGATGCTACCTAATAGCAGGTGCAGCTCTGTCTTCATAATGCATTTTTTCATAATAATTCACGCAAAGGTCGTAGAAAACTGTTTTGGTTGTATTTTTATAGTAAGGCTTTTAATCCTAAATAAGGGCTAAATGCATACTGAGACTGAAGTGAGATTGCAGCTTGGTGCTTGTGTAAAGCTTGAAATACCACAACAAAGTCTAATAAATGTGGAATAAAAACAAAAGAATAATGATAAAAGAATAATGCAGATAATGTCTCATACCTGGCCGATGTGTGAAAGACTCGTTTTCTCCTGGTGAGATAAACAATAGAATCATGAATGGAGGATCGTTCAGAGCCAAAATAATGACAGAGCACATATGAGAGCTTTACATGTGAGGTTACAGAAGAATGACATGGGCCATAAACTCAATCTGATTAGACTTCTCTAAAATCCACATTTGACATGGCCTTAGAAAATATTTCATAAATTGTCCACAGTTTTTACAGATTAGATTATGAAATTTCAAATGAAGCATTAGTAGACCTGTGGCTTTAGCTTCATTATGTTTCTAAATTCATGTCCTACATCAACATTTTTTTTATACATTTAAAAAATGTTTTTAATATTTTTATTTTCATGTTTGAGCTTATATATCTTTTTACTATCATAAACAGTCTGAGTAATTCTGATTCTTTACAGTAAACTTTGACTTTGAAGTGTCAGCTTTGTAAACATATCTTTGATTATGTATCTAGTCAGAAAGACTCATGAGCAGAAACCTTTCTTATTTTGTGTATGTCATTTCTGTCCTCCATGCAAAAAAATGGGGGGTGACTGGTAACGGTGTTAAATATTGTTAACATTGGAAAGATAAATAAATATATATATATATAGATATATATATATATATCATATATATATATACAACACTACCACATACATACACAGACTCGCGCACACACACACAAATTACAATTTTCCAGATAATAAATAAATATAAATTGTAAATTTTGTGTTGCAAAAAAAAAAAAAAAAACTACTGAAAGTTAATGAATAAAACTAAATAAAATCAGTTTGTATGTTAAATTATGTTTTTGATCACAGGTATGCTGAACAAAACTGTTAAAGAAAAGTCATACTCAGACTTAATGCTCACCACAAAAAAACTACTTAAAGAGAACTGTCTGGACATTAATTTATTGTTGAAGCTGTGAAGAAAACCTTGTTCAGACTGAGCACACACACCCCATTAAAGACCAGAGGCATGTTAGGAAGCTCAACCCTCCAGGAGTTAAACAGGAAAGATTTTTTCTGATGAATGAGTCCATGAGTGGTTCAATGTTACTATTATACAATATAAAGGTAACTGTTATAGTTGCTCTGTAGCTAAAGGTCTATGGTTTTTGCATAAAAAAACTGTCTTGCAGTACCTTATTCATGTTACGTCTACTTCGACAGTGTGTCTGTTAATCACAACAATATAGCTGAGCGACGCAACGTAACTGATCCCCACATCTGCAGTATTAAATCTGTTAGAAAGAGAAGGCTGAATAAACTATTGCATAGATACTCTTTTAATATACCCTACGCATCAGTGTCTTTCCTTATTGCTTTAAACTTGTCACTTTTTTCACTTGACTTTTACTAACAGTTCACTATTGAGTCTGTATTCACTATGAGAAGCTGTTTGGTAATGTATATGTCTGCTCATACCCCCCGAAAACAGCTTGTGACTCTTTTTCAATCTTGAATGTTTAAAATCACAAAATATTGACCGGAAACTGATAGTCCCGATTAGAATATGTACGCTTTTTTATAAAGTCAATTGCCAATTACGTACATTTGGTACTGGTATATCAGATATCCATCCTTAGTAATGCACGATGTAATCGTTGTTGTTTTACTGTTGCTTAAAGCATTAGATATCAAAACAAAACCATACTATGCTCTGTGCCTAATTGTCCATCAGAATCCTCGATTGAACAATGTGGTTGGAAACTATTTATATTCAATAGTGGGCGCTTTACTATACTTTAATATTTAGTTTACAATATTTACAGCCTTTGAAATATGGATAATGTGGCTCCATGGTTTCTTTGTAGAAATACTGTCACTCTTTTGGTACTGTACATTAACATAATTAATTTAAGTTTTTCTGATTTATTGGGTCTCCCCCCGGTATTTCTCCATCATTTTAACATGTATACAGCCACATGTATACAGACCTTAAAATTGATGTTTGCAACCACAATTTTGAATGAAACTCGTTTACTAGGAAAGGTATATTTTAATGTGCAACATTACTACTACATCTGTTTAAAATCACATGAAAGTTTAAGGCTGGCGAGAAATATTTGTCCATTGAACATATAATGTTGAACTATTATGCGAAATGACAACATAAATATGTTGTTTCCTTATATGAAACATTTTTGTGGTTCACTTATTTGTCTACCTCTTAATGGTTGGGTTTGTTGTTTGGTTGGGTTAGTGAACTAATGGATTCTGTCTTTTAATTGTAGGTGAGTGCTATTGAAGGCTACGAGGGATCCATGCCCCAAGCAGTGGAACTGAAAGTGTTGACCTACAATGGAGTGCTTGTCTTTTTTTTTCTTTTGTGAGACAACCCAGACCTGCCTACGTAAGAAGACGTAACTGGTCAAAATGAATCTACAGCTTGGCGACCCTACCCTTGGATCCGCGAAGGCTTATTCAAGGACATTGTTACAAGAATCTATACTCCTTGAGCACAAGTACTCTTTGCAGAGTAAACCCTATTCTAAACCTACCACTCGGTACCGGTGGATATTCCAAGAGCACCGTGATCGGTGGAGTGCAAACTTCTTTTGTGGATGCAGGAGAGGTGACCACGGTTGTGGCCAAGATCTCTGTTGTTGAAGCAATCATTTCCCAGACTGCGGGTCCAATCGGCCAGGCTTGGCAGCTTTTCGTTTTGATTGGCAAAAACAACAAATATTCATCGGTTGTGGCAGATGTAAAACAATTACAGAGTGTAGGTAACTTGTTCAAACAACCGAAACCATTGTCACATCTATCTAGCGGGGCAACTGAAGATGTGCCCGCTTCCACTACGGTCATTAGCAAGTATCTCAACAAAGTGAGTGCATGCAATATGCTCATGAGGCACCCACCCCAGATTATGGCAGGAGCACTTTACTGAGAATGAATTGTTCAAAGTGGAAATGCCCAGCAAAGGTAATGTCAGTGAAAATCGACAAAGGCATGTAGCTGAGGCTACGCGCACACGCCCCAACCGGTGCAAATCGCGGATTTGCTGAGATTTAACTATGAGTTTGCCCCTTCTTCCCTCGTTTTTTTTTGTCTTGTGTCTAATTCAGATACCCTCTTTGATTAGCAGAACTCAGCTTCCTTTGCATTTTTAAGATGATCAAATGTTTTAAGGGTCTGTATATTTGACATGCGTAGTGGAATAGTTGCTGACATGTCGAGTTTTTTGGTGTGAAAAAAATATTTTAAGGTGCTCATGTAAAAATCATATATTTTGTTAATGTTTTGTTTTGATAAAAATTTACGTTTCGCTTGGGTTCTTTCAAATTAAAGACTGTTCCCCTTATAGTGTTCATCAAGCCGCTTTATTAAAAGGCTGCAACAATAAACATAGTGCTGTCTCTAACTCTGCTCACCTGCCCCCAGTACTCCCCCATTACATGCCCGTGCTTGCCCCTCTAGTTGGGAACATGTAGCGACTCGATTAAAGCCACACCACCCCCCTTATACTGAAGGTAAGGTAAACTACCCTTAGCTTTAAAAAAACTCAAACAATTAGCATTTATATATATATATTGTTTTTTTTTATAATGCCAACAATGGGTAGCCAGTTACTGTAAAATGTTCCTGGCATAAACTTGCCCATACCCTGTTCTTTTCCCTTATCGAAACGTTATTGAAAACATTAGAACATTTTCAATGCACAAAATTACATATAGATAAGGCATATCAGACTTTATTGCAAGATACTGCATTGTTAATGCATTCTTTTATAGATCCAGTTCTTTTGGTTTTTACATCACCCATCCACCCTACCCGACTGGTTCGAACAACATATGGGGTTTGATGTGCTTGGGACTCAGAAAGTAGCTCTGCAGGAGTGTTCTTCTTTATCTAGGACGTTGTCAGTTGTGTGTCAGTATGAGTCTCTGATATCCGGCAAAAGGCAACAAGATGACTCGCGATGCCTTCTAATAGTTCCCTGCGGTCCCCCTGATGACATAGACCCGTGGCGTTGGGGGACCAGATGTCACTGTGCCTGTTGGCTTTTGCATTTGCAATCCAAACAGGGTTTTTCCGGGTATCAGTGTTATCCAGATCTCTTGTTCTGTGTCTTTTGTTGAAAAGACAGTTCGGTTTGTCTAATCGCTTCTTCTCCCTATCTAGCATCGCCGAAGTTGCTGAAGATTTTTGTCACACATGGCTGTAAGGCCTCTGGAAGCATCCGGCAGGGTGGTACGAAGTCGAATCTCCATCTCCCACTCTCACCCATTTTTTTTTTATTCTCTTATCTAAAAACCCTCCATTCACTTCTCCCACTTGAAAAACGCCGCGCATCCATTAGTAGTTGTGCAGTGGCTGTAGCCATTTGCCAGCGCGTGGTCTGTAGAGGGCCTAATTAGAGCTCTGTACGGATCACTAGCTTGCTTGAGGAGATTTTTAACTGTTGGACACGCTCTCGTCCGCCTCACACCGTGCTTTTGGGGGTAATCTGGGACTGACTGGGTCACATGCTCAAACAGTATTCACTTGCGAAGTCTGTTTCAATTTCCTGACAAGGCAAACTGCGGGCCGTTGTCTTGATCAGGATCTCTGGGACTCCATTACGTTGCAAATATTTTATTTCAAATTCACAATGACATTGGCAGAGCGAGTTGGCTGAGCTGAGGCAATCTCTATATACCTAGCAGAAGTAAGTCCACTAGCCACGATAGTTTTTTTATCTTTCAGAGCGAACAGTTTCACCTCCTTCTCACTTCTGCCATGGTCTGTCGGTAATCTGGGCATTACAGGCTCTCTTGCCTTGACTCTTTCCCTGTATGCAACTTCTGCATTTGAGGACATCACTGATCTGGTTTCTTAAACTGCCACCACACGGCCTGAGACGGCCGCTCTCTGCACTTAACCACCCCCTGGTGCCCCTCGTGTATTTTGTCCAAAACTAGATATTCTCATTTAGCAGGAATAACCACCTTGTGCCCCTAAGTAGTAGTCCGTTGTGCACACTCAGAACAGCTCTCTCGGCGCAGTAGTGCTTCACCGCTCCTTGTAGCTGGTACGATCGCGGCAGCCTTCTGCACAGTACCTTATGACTTGAGAACAACACTGTCAGACCTCACTGCTCTTGAAGATCTGCCAGATATTTACTGCTTGTAGAAGGCCCTCTAGCCAGATTCAAGGTAATATTAGTGTCCTCCATAGAGCTGTATCAGCGCCCGTAACACTGTTTGTAAGCGGTAAGCGTTAGAGTGTTCAGCTGTGGTGAGACTTTTGCCAGGATTTGTGCTTTATTTGTATGATTAACCCATTAAGCGCATACGGAATCTCTGTATCCTCCGCGCGGAAGCCGATCCAAAGCTTGTCCTCACCCTATAGAACTCACTAGTGGCTTGTGGATCAGTTTCGAGTTTCAAGTGAAGGCCTAGAATAAAGTCATTAAACCTCTCACAGGCCCACGTAAGAGCTGCGCTTCGTTTTCCAACCTGAAGCGTAGCGCTGCTCTGTAGGTGTTAAGATCGGAAGCATATCAACTGGTGACCACACATCTCCTCTTTCGTAGCAGGACTGCCCCCAGGCCAAATGAAAGAGCGAGCCCGGAGATTTTCCTGTGCTTATTCGGGTTGTAGAGCTTGTAACACAGGAGGAGAAACATTCTTGTTTAAGGTGTGTGAACGCCTTTTGCTGGTCGTTCCCCAGACCCATGTGTCTGAGTTGAAAGTAGTGGTTCTCATGGTTTTCATATATTTTCTTTCTTTTCAGAAAGGTTTGGAATAAACTTTCCCCAGTTGTTCACCATCCGAGAAAGCTCCAAAGCTCACCACTTGCTTGGGCTCCTTCATGTCCTGAACAGCTTGGGTTTTGCGTCTGGATCAGGACATTCCTTGACTGAGAGGGTGGAATCACGACGATGAATCCAAGGAATGTTTACTTTCGTTTGTTAACTCACATTTCCATGTTCACTAACGCCGCTTTCTCTGCCCGCTGCAAAGACGCATGCAGTCTTGTGTCATGGCTCCTCTACGGTCGAATCCCCCAGACCAGGCATCCCATACTAAACACCATGGTGACAGACGACCTCCCTCGAGATCTTCTGTAACCAACCTCCGTCCCCGATCATGTTTTTGAAAATGTTCGGAGCGCTCTGGAGATTCCAAATGGCAACGGTTAAAATGGTGTACCTGCCGAATGGCGTAACTGAAGGTGTGATGAAGTGCAGACTCTTTGGATAGTGGGTATTTTGCCAAAAGCCCATATTGCGTCAAGTTTAGAAAATACTGAGCACCTGTGAGCAGGCCCTACGTTTGGTCTACCAGAAGGACGTATGTATCTTTCCACGACACAACGGACCTCATTAAAGATGTCATGTCCACACAGAATACGCACCTTCTCTTTGGTCCTTTTTGGGACTACAACCCTGCCCCCAGCACCAGTCGGTTACAAAAAAGATCGCTCGTCCACATCCATAGCGACTCTAACTCCAACTCCTTCCATTCTGGTCCAGCTCTTCTTTTAACTTTGCCATGAGCGGCAGTGGCACGCCGCCTTGGCACTTTTAAGCGAGAAGGGCTTTTTGGCATCAGTTATTAGTTTTATGGTGTATGGCTTTTTGTACCCCCGCCCAAGTCCCTTCGCATAACTGGGGTATGCTTTTAGTCACTGTCTCTTTGTTTATAGTATCGACCTCTGGTGATAAGCTTCAGTCTCAACCGAAGCGTTCTACTCAGCAGTGGCACGCGGGGTTTCGGACTACAGAGATCTTCTCAGTCAATTGCTCCCTATCACCATACAGCAATGGCTCTGTGGTAGACCCCAAACAGTTAACGCAGCCCCACCAGGTCCAAAGTGGTTTTTCTGCCTTGTCCAATGCTTTTCTTTGATTTTGAAGCTCAAAAATGTTCTGTTCGGAAATAGCAGACCAACATCTGCTCCGGAGTCTAATACTGAAGGTCACCTTATGTCCGCCCACGTTGTTGTCTGCCACCATGGGTCTTCTCCAGATCCACCTCACCACAAGAAAAAGTCCAGCCGCACTGTCCTCAACCTCGTTCACGAAGATGTGCTGGCTTACGACTCTACCATATTGTCCGCGTTTCCACAGTTATGGCCTTCTGCATTTTTGCTGGGCATGCAACTGCTTGCTGTGCGGGTGCCTGCCACACCTGTAACATGCTTAGTGTCATGTTTGGTCTGCTGAAACTTCGGAGACTTAATCTGTTTGTGGGCTCTTTGGTTTTAACTTACTCAGCGTGGCTTTTCTAATTTGTACTTGCTCCATAGCTGTTTGGCTGGCGATAACTCTTCACCGCTCAGGTCAGTTTTTGCTGTCTCTTTATTCCTTCAGATTGTCTTGCATAGTGATACGTTACTAGGGTGAGATCTTGTAAGCTGCAGTCTTTCTGACAGAGACGAAGTCTTAAGACCCACTACGAGCCTAATCTCTCAAAAGATCATCATGAAGAGCACCGTACTCACATTTTCTGCTATGGCTAAAGAGCTGTAATAATGTGTCCACAGTTCTGATGGCCTGTGTTTGCACTCTCTTGGTGAATTTTGCCCTCTCGTAAATCACGTTTTTTTTTCTTGGACAAATGTCTGCGAAAAAGCTTTTGACTGCATTGTATTGGCTGGCTCTGCAGGCCGTTAGCTCGATCCCTCCTTAGCACGTCCGTCAGCCTCAGCTCCCATGCAATAAACCAGATTATTAACTTGGTTTGCTTTCCGAAGAACTATTCAGGTTACTTGCCATCTTCTAAACGCTCGAACCGTCTACCGCCACCTTCCCACTCTTGAGGCTTTTTGCAAAATAAACGCCTCCGTGGTTTGATGGTGAATGTTGCCCGGCCGCCATTACTGGACTGCCTGGCCCCGCCGGCGGCTGCTCTCCGCTGCGAGCTCCTTCGCTTGGCTCCTCCTACCATAATAGCTAGCCGTCGTCAAAGCTGACTTCCTTCTCAAAGCACCGCCACGTTCTTACACATGTTTGCTTTGGTTTCTTTTACAAATAATACTGTTCCCCTTGAGTGTTTCATCAGCGCCGCTTTATTAACAGCTGCAAACAATAACATAGTGCGGCTCTCACGTCTGCTTCATGCAGTACTCCCCAGCTAACGGCCCGTGTTGGGCCCTCTAGTGTAACATGTTAAGAGATTTACCCACTACTCATTATGAAAGTTAAAATATGGATATTTTGAAGGATTAGTTCACCTCAAAAATGAAATTTTCCGGTACCTTACTCACCCCCAATGCTTCCAAGATTCTACGTCTTTCTTTTTTTTCATGGTAAATAAAATTAAGTTTTGAGGAAAACACCCTCACGTTTTTTTTTTGTTTCCCATAATGTCGTCATTAGAACCAAAATGTTGAAGTCCAAATCATCAGTTTCAAAGTGGCGTGGAGTGCTCAAAAGAAAGCTGTGCACAATCTCAGCTGAGGGAATAGGGTCTATCTGTAAACATCGTCATTTCAAAAAAAAATTGTTCGTCTTGTGCATGGTCTGTGATGTGACAAGCAATATGTTATCACGTCAATCTAGGTATTATTCGTGTACTTCCGTTCAAAAGGCAGGGAAGGGAACACCCTTAAAAACATCTCATTTTCTCCTCCAACCTTTAAATCATCTTACATATTTGTTTTAATTTATAAAAATTATTGAAAACAAATGTTTGGAAAAAAAAATAAAAAAAAATAAAAAAGACCTATCGTTTCACCTATATAAGACCCTGTCTGTTCCCGCTTAGACGTGCACCACCCTTTTGACAACTGCATTGTTTGGACCTTTCCAAACAGTTGGTTCTCATTGAAGTCCATTTGTGTGGGCCCATGGCCCGTGTCAGCTATAGGTCACCGAGGTCTGACCCCGTAAATTTTCATGTTCCGAAAATAAAAGGGTCTCTGTTTCGACTAATTTTGCCTGCTAAACTCCTCATATTAATAGCTCCATGTATAATTAAGCAATGTTTAGCGTGGTGTGCAATGATCGCTGCGAGCTGCTTCCGAAGTGAAGAGTCCTTCAGACGTTGTGAGCGGCGAGAGGCAAGGCCTCCGTTTTTGCCTGATCCAGCTATTAGAAGGGTTTTTTGACCTTGTTTTTCCACGACATTTAACACTTTAGAAAGTTAATAAAGTAGGAAGTTCCGGTTTAGGGTCCAGCGATAACGTTTATCTTATCTAATTCCAAAATATTGGAATAATATTTGGTTTATTTTATTATTATAAGGGTTTTTTGTTTTATTTTAATTCAACATCTTCAACATGCATCGCCGTCATTAGTTTGGCCGCAATCCAAAAAAGGCGCGGCTGTTTAAACACAAGTGCAAATATCATAGATTCTATTACACTATGTTACAATATCAGTATTTTCGGCTATTTATACTACTTACTGCAAATAGTTCAATTACCTGCAACCTCAGGTATTGTGTACATTATCAAACAGTAGCAATAGAACTTAATGAGTCTAAATTTAATGGATTGTCACCTTATTTGGGACACTCAAGCCCTCCCTACACCTACCCTTAACCTTTTGCTTAGTTTACCTTTAATTGCATTGAAAATAAATGCTTCTGCTGATGGGATCTGAAATGGAAAGGGAGAAATATTTTGCCAAAGGCAGATTCGAACCCCGGTCGCTCACGTTCAAATATGGTATGACCATGCTTTAACCGTCTCTGAACACTGGAGCTTTTGTTAGGTACTTTCTTTTTTAGTTTGACTATCCGAAATAGCACTTTGGCTGGCAATATGTTGTTGCATGAATAACAATTATTAATTATATAAAAATACAGGTCCTTCTCAAAAAATTAGCATATTGGAAAAAGTTCATTATTTTTCGGATAATGCGTAAATGAGATAACATTCATCTGTACCACGACTTTGCATATATTATTTAGATCTACCGAGCTGCACACCAACCTGAAATATTTTCAGGTCTTTATGTGTTTTAATACCTGATGATGTGTTGGTGGCATAACAGCTCATGAAACAACCCAAATATTCCTATCTCAAAAAATTAGGCATATCATGAAAAGGTTCTCCTAAACGCGCTATTAACCTAATCATCTGAATCACAACTAATTAACCGATCTACAACCACGCAAAAAGATTCCTGAGGCTTTTAAAAACTCCCAGCCTGGTTCATTACTCAACAAACCGCAATCATGGGTAAGACTGCCGACCTGACTGCTGTCCAGAAGGCCATCATTGACACCCTCAAGCGAGAGGGGTAAGACACAGAGAAAGAAATTTCTGAACGATCAGGCTGTTCCCAGAGTGCTGTATCAAGGCACCTCAGTGGGAAGTCTGTGGGAAGGAAAAAAGTGTGGCAAAAAACGCTGCACAACAAACGGAGAAGAGGTTACCGGACCCTGAGGAAGATTTTGGAGAAGGACCGATTCCAGACCTTGGGGGACCTGCGGAAGCAGTGGACTGAGTCTGGAGTAGAAACATCCAGAGCCACCGTGCACAGGCGTGTGCTTTTGAACCAGAAACAGCGGCAGACAGAAGCGCCTGACCTGGGCTACAGAGAAGCAGCACTGGACTGTTGCTCAGTGGTCCAAAGTACTTTTTTCGGATGAAAGCAAATTTTGCATGTCATTCGGAAATCAAGGTGCCAGAGTCTGGAGGAAGACTGGGGGGAAGGAAAATGCCAAAATGCCTGAAGTCCAGTGTCAAGTACCCACAGTCAGTGATGGTCTGGGGTGCCATGTCAGCTGCTGGTGTTGGTCCACTGTGTTTTATCAAGGGCAGGGTCAATGCAGCTAGCTATCAGAGATTTTGGAGCACTTCATGCTTCCATCTGCTGAAAAGCTTTATGGAGATGAAGATTTCGTTTTTCAGCACGACCTGGCACCTGCTCACAGTGCCAAAACCACTGGTAAAATGGTTTACTGACCATGGTATTACTGTGCTCAAATTGGCCTGCCAACTCTCCTGACCTGAACCCCATAGAGAATCTGTGGGATATTGTGAAGAGAAAAGTTGAGAGACGCAAGACCCAACACTCTGGATGAGCTTAAGGCCGCTATCGAAGCATCCTGGGCCTCCATAACACCTCAGCAGTGCCACAGGCTGATTGCCTCCATGCCACGCCGCATTGAAGTCATTTCTGCAAAAGGATTCCCGACCAAGTATTGAGTGCATAACTGAACATAATTATTTGAAGGTTGACTTTTTTTGTATTAAAAACACTTTTATCTTTTATTGGTCGGATGAAATATGCTAATTTTTTGAGATAGGAATTTTTGGGTTTTCATGAGCGTGTATGCCAAAATCATCAGTATTAAAACAATAAAAGACCTGAAATATTTCAGTTGGTGTGCAATGAATATAAAATATATGAAAGTTTAATTTTTTTATCATTACATATGGAACCCCTGGACCTCACTAAATTTTCAAAGCCTGGCCTACGGCCATTTGGTAAGAAATCCTGAAAAATGTCTTTAATGTCTTTTCCACTGAAAAAGAAAGACATAAACATCTTGGATGCCTTGAGGAGTGAGTAATTATTAGGAGTAAATCAAATCCTATCCGTCCAATACATTTATTTAGTTGAAATGTGTTTTTATTTATCTTTACAGTTTGCTCCATATAGCATTTATAGAAAGTAATAATACTGAGATGTTACGGATTAATTTAACATTTGTTATTTATATTTACATTTTTATTCCCTATTGGTTTGAATCATTTATATGTTAAATGTAAATGGAGCTTATTTAGTTTGAGAAGTGTAGCTCTTTTTTTTTACCATGTCCATCTGGTAAGTGTTTTACATAGTGTTTAACATTTCTAGAGCATTCGGTGGTCAGAATCTCTTTGACTATTTTCTTCTTCGGATTAAAAAAGAAAAATGTTGTTGAAATTATTTTGTTTCAAGTGTTTTTCTTTTGAAAGAAGTGATTTAATCATGGTCTTTTTTTTTGTCCGTGGTGGAACATTGATATGATAATTTATTTTACAGAAGTCCTTGCTCTTTGAAAGTAGAATCTGTTTTTTATGTCCCTTAACTACTTTCCAGAGGGTTTGAGTTTTAAGTACATATCTTTGTACTTGTTAAGGAAAGTTTAGTTTTTTTCTTAAGTTTTCACCTTTCCATTGCTACTTTGTGAACTTTGTTTATACCAGCACGCTGGTAGTAGTTAACCGTTTTTTAAAATGTGGTTTATATAATTAATGTGACTGATAATTATAAACAGGGTAAATTGTTTTTGAATCCAGTTTAAAAATATTCAAATGTTTAAAGTACTTTTTTTTATTTCTACGGATTTTTTGGTTTTAAATTGTTTGTCATTTTTACAATGCTCTTTGAGTTTGTTTACAGGTAAGAATTATGGTGTTGTCATTCTTTCTTATAGTATGTATATGTCATTAATATATTTGGTGTTTCGGCCAGGCTATACGCTTCCGGGCGGTTACAAATAGCTGTTCTTAAGTGTTTAATAACTTTAAACCACAATTCCATTTTGTATATTTAAAGTCCCTATAAAAGGGGATTAGTTTTGCGCTGCTTTTCTGTTTTATCGGTACATCGGATATTAAGATGCACCTGTTCCTTTGACCAACATGATGATTTTTGATTCTTAAGGTCCCCACCACCCATGCTCAGATTGGTTTAAAATTATTTTCCAACCAATAACATAGTTTTTGTTCTTTTGTCATTACCAGTTTCTTTCTTTGAAATTTTAACTGATGCAAAGTGGGGGTGGAAAGTAGTTGAGTAAAAAAAAAAAAGTTCCCGTGAGCGCGTCCTAACCAAACACAAATAACACTTTACATGAGGGCATTTCTGACAAAGCATAACCCAATTCAAAAACAAATAAAAAACAACGTAGCTAAACAAAATGGAACCGAGGCACTGAATTTGGTGTTGACTACAATGGAGTGCTGTGGAGACCACAGACTGCTACGTAGAAGACGTACCTGGTCAAATGAAAGTACAGCTGTGGGAGAACTTGATTGGAAGGCTTATTCAAGGACATTGTCACAGAATCTCTATCTTGAGCACAAGATCTTTGCAGAGTAATCCCTATCTAACCACCACTCGGTACAGGGAGATTCAAGAGATTGATCCGTGGAGTGCAAACTTCTTTGTGGATGAAGGAGAGGTGACCACGGTTGTGGCCAAGATCTCTGCTGTCTGTTGAAGCAACCATTTCCCAGCGCGGTCCAATATATATGCCAGGCTTGGCAGCTTCAGTTTGATTGCAAAAAAAAAAATTTCATCGGTGTGGCAGATGTAATAAATTACAGAGTGTAGGTACTTTCAACCAACCGTAACAATGTCCATCTATCTCGTGGGGCATACTGAAGATGTGCCCTCTCCAATACTGTCATTAAGAAGTTATCTCACAAAAGTGGAGTGCACTTCATCCTGCTCATGGATCACCAATATTAGGAGGAGCACTTTTACTGAGAATGAATTGTTCAAAGTGAAAATGCAGAAAGGTAATGTCATTGAAATCGACAAAGCTGTAGCTGCTGCTGCAGAAGGTGCTACCTGTGGATGCTGAGATTTAAACTATTTGAGTTTGTGTGTAATTCAGATACCTCTTTTGATTATCAGAAATATTCTTCATTTTTGCATTTTTAAAGATGAACAAAGGTTTTAAGGGTCTGTATTGACATGCGTGTGAATAGTTGATGACATGTCAGTTCTTTTGGGTGAAAAAAATATTTTAATGTGCTCATGTAAAATCTTATTTTTTGTTAATGTTTTGTTTTGATAAATTTACTCATTTATCGAAAGTTAAAATATGGATATTTTGAAGGATTAGTTCACCTCAAAATGAAATTTTCCTGTAACTTACTCACCCCAATGCCTTCCAAGATGCTTACGTCTTTCTTTTTTCAATGGTAAATAAAAATTAAGTTTGAGGAAAACACCTCACGTTTTTTTTTTTTTTCACATAATGTACTTCAATGAGAACCCAAAATGTTGAAAGTCCAAATCAATGCAGTTTCAAAGGGCTTTGGAGTGCTCAAAAGAGCTGTGCACAATCTCAGCTGAGGAATAGGGTCTTATCTAGTGAAACAATCGGTCATTTTCTAAAAAAAAAATTGTTCGTCTTGTGCTGGTCTGTGATGTGACAAGCAATATGTTATCACGTCGTCATCTAAGTTATTATTCTGTGGTACTCCGGTTCAAAAAGGCAGGGAAGGGTGACAACCCTTCAAAAAAGGCATCTCATTTTCTCCTCTCCAACTTTTAAAATCATCTGACATATTTGTTTTAATTTATAAAAATTATTTTAAAACAAATGTTTGTAAAAAAAAAAAAAAATAAATAAAAAGACCTATCGTTTCACTAGATAAGACCCTGTTCTTTCCGCTGAGACCGTGCACAACCCTTTGAAACTGCATTGATTTGGACTTCAACATTTTGGTTCTCATTGAAGTCCCATTGTTTCTGTGGAGACATGGCCGTAGTCAGCTATGGAGGCCACCGAGGTCCGGACCTCGGTAAATTTTTTCATGTTCGAAAAATAAAAAATGTGTTCTCTGTTTGACTAATTTGCTGCTAAACTCCTCAAATTAATATCTCCATGTATAATTCAGAATGTTTTAGCGTGGTGTGTGAAAATGATCGCTGCGAGATGCTTCCGAAGTGAAACGAGTCTTCAGAGAGTTGTGAGCGCGAGATGCAGCCTCCGTGTTGCCTGGATCCAGCTTTTATAAGTGTTTTTTTTTTTGACTTGTTTTTTCCACTAAAATTTAAACACTTTAGAAAGTTAATAAAGTAGGAAGTTGCGGTTTAGAGTCAGCGATAACTTTCTTATTTAATTTCCAAAATATTTGAAACAATTTCGGTTTATTTTATTTATTTATAGGTTTTTGTTTATTTTTAATATCAACATCTTGCAACATTGCATCGCCGGCATTAGTTTGGCCGCAATCCAAAAAGGCAGCGGCTGTCTAAGATAAATAAGTGCAAATATCTATAGATTCTATTTACACTATGTTAAAATATCAGTATTTTCTGCTATTTATACTACTTACTGCAAATAGTGGCAATTATATGCACCTCAGTATTGTACTACATTATAAAACAGTATGCAATAATAACTTAATGAGTCTAATTTAATGGATGTCACCTTATTGGGACAATAAAGCCCTCCCTACACCTACCCTTTAAACCTTTTTTTGCTTATTTACTTAATTTTCATTGAAAATAAATGCTTTCTGATGTGATCTGAAATGTGAAAAGGGAGAAATATTTTGTATGACACATGATTCGAACCCGGGTCGATCACGTAAAAATATGTATTACACACCACTGAACGTCTCTGACACTGGAGCTGATTGTTAGGTACTTTCTTTTGTAGTCTTGACTATCCGAAAATAACACGTTTGGCTGGCAATATGTATGGTTGCATGAATAAAAATTATATAATTATATAATAAATACAGGTCCTTCTCAAAAAATTAGCATATTGTGAAAAAGTTCATTATTTTCCATAATGTAATGATAAAAATTAAACTTTCATATATTTTAGATTCATTGCACACCAACTGAAATATTTCAGGTCTTTTATTGTTTTAATACTGATGATTTTGGGCATAACGCTCATGAAAACCCAAAATTGTATGGTTGCATGAATAAAAATTATATAATTATATTAACTTAACAGGTCCTTCTCAAAAAATTAGCATATCATGAAAAGGTTCTCTAAACGAGCTATTAAACTTATCATCTGAATCAACTAATTAACTCTAAACACCTGCAAAAGATTCCTGAGGCTTTTAAAAACTCCCCAGCCTGGTTCATTACTCAAAACCGCAATCATGGGTAAGACTGCCGACCTGACTGCTGTCCAGAAGGCCATCATTGACACCCTCAAGCGAGAGGGTAAGACACAGAAAAAGAAATTTCTGAACGAATAGGCTGTTCCCAGAGTGCTGTATCAAGGCACCTCAGTGGGAAAGTCTGTGGGAAGGAAAAAGTGTGGCAAAAAAACGCTGCACAACGAGAAGAGGTGACCGGACCCTGAGGAAAGATTGTGGAGAAGGAACGATTCCAGACCTTGGGGACCTGCGGAAGCAGTGGACTGAGTCTGGAGTAGAAACATCCAGAGCCACCGTGCACAGGCGTGTGCTTTTTTGAACCAGAAAACAGCGGCAGAAGCGCCTGACCTGGGCTACAGAGAAGCAGCACTGGGACTGTTTGCTCAGTGGGTCCAAAGTACTTTTTTTTCGGATGAAAGCAAATTTTGCATGTCATTCGGAAATCAAAGGGTGCCAGAGTCTGGAGGAAGAACTGGGGAGAAGGAAATGCCAAAATGCCTGAAGTCCAGTGTCAAGTACCCACAGTCAGTGATGGTCTGGGGTGCCATGTCAGCTGCTGGTGTTGGTCCACTGTGTTTTATCAAGGGCAGGGTCAATGCAGCTAGCTATCAGGAGATTTTGGAGCACTTCATGCTTCCATCTGCTGAAAAGCTTTATGGAAATGAAGATTTTCGTTTTTTTTTTTTTCGCACCTGCTCACAGTGCCAAAACCACTGGTAAATGGTTTACTGACCATGGTATTACTGTGCTCAATTGGCCTGCCAACTCTCCTGACCTGAACCCCATAGAGAATCTGTGCGATATTGTGAAGAGAAAGTTGAGAGACCCAAGACCCAACACTCTGGATGACCTTTAAGGCCGCTATCGAAGCATCCTGGGCCTCCATAACACCTCAGCAGTGCCACAGGCTGATTGCCTCCATGCCACGCCGCATTGAAGCAGTCATTTTTGGATGAAATATATGCTAATTTTTTTGAGATAGGAATTTTGGGGTTTTTCATGAGCGTTATGCCAAAATCATCAGTATTAAAACAATAAAAGACCTGAAATATTTCAGTTGGTGTGCAATGAATCTAAAATATATGAAAGTTTAATTTTTATCATTACAATTATGGAAAATAATGAACTTTTTTCACAATATGCAATATGCTAACTTTGATACAATAAATAGGGGTATGATTTAAAAATGAGCATCCCTCCAAAAACATCTACATTTCTTTCTCTTTCCAGGTGTTAGTGTATATAATTAGTTGTATAGGGTTTATTATAGCACAATTCTATAATAAGGGGGTTATTATAGAAACCCCCTGGACCTCACTAATTTTCAAAGCCTGGCTACGGCCATGTGTGGAGAGAAATCCTGAAATGCTTTAATGTCTTTTCCACTGAAGAAAGAAAGACATAAACATCTTGGATGCCATTGGAGTGAGTAAATTATTAGGAAGTAAACAAATCCTTCAATACATTTATTTTAGTTGAAATGTGTTTTATTTATATTTACAGTTTGCTCCATATAGCATTTATAGAAAGTAAGAATACTGAGTTTAAGTTAATTTAACATTTGTTATTTATATTTACATTTTTATTCCATATTGTTTGATCATTTATAGGTTTAAAAAATGTAAATGGAGCTTATTTAGTTTGAGAAAGATGTAGCTCTTTGTTTTTACATGTCATCTGTAAGTGTTTTACATTTAGTGTTTAACATTTTCATAAGAGCATTCTGTTTGTCAAGCTCTATTGATAATTTTCTTCTTCGGAATTAAAAGCCAATAAATGTTGTTGAAATTATTTTGTTTCAAGTGTTTTTCTTTTGAAAGAAGTGTATTTAATCATGTCATGTTTTTTGTCCGTGGTGGAACATTGATAATTATAATTATTTTAAAGAAGTCTTTCTTTGAAAGTATAAATGTTTTTATGTCTTAACTCTTTCAGAGTGTTTGATATTTTAAAAGTACATATATTTGTACTTGTATATGAAAGGTTAGTTTTTTCTTAAGTTTATCACCTTTCCATGTGGCTAATTTGTGAACTTTGTTTATACCAGCACTGCTGGTAGTAGTTAACAGTTTTTAAAATGTGTTTATATAATTAATGTTACTGATAATTATAAACAGGGGAAATTGTTTTTGAATCAAGTTTTAAAATGATTCAAATGTTATAAAGTACTTTTTTTTATTTCTACAGGATTTGTTTTAAATGTTTCATTTTTAACAATGCATCTTTGATGTTGTTTTACAGTTAAGAATTATGGTGTTGGTCATTTGCTTATAGTATGAATATGTGCATTAATATTAGTTGGGTGTTAGAGACATAGGCTATACAGCTTCCGGCGGTTAAAAATAGCTGTTCTTAAGTGTTTAATAAAAATTACTTAGAAACCACTAATCCATTTTGTATATTTTAAAAGTCCTATAAAAGAGGGGATTAGTTGGCGCTGCTTTTCTGTTGTATCAGGTAAATCGGATATTAAGATGCCCTGTTCCTTTGAGCCAAACATGAATGATTTTTGATGCTTAGTCCCACCCCCATGCTCAGATTGGTTTAAATTATGTTCTCAACCAATAAACATAGGTTTTGGTCTTTTGTATTACCAGTTATCTTTCTTTGTAAATTTTAACTGAGGCAAAGTGAAAGTAGTTGAGTAAAAAAAAAAAAAAGTTCCGTGAGCGCGTCCGAACCAAACACAAAATAACATCTTTACATGAGGGCAGTTTCTGACAAAGCATAACCCAATTCAAAAAACAAATATAAAACAACGTTAGCTACAAATTGGACGAGGCACTGAAATTTGTGTTTTAGTGGATTTGTTTCTGACGTAGATAACTGGCGCCACCAAAAGTTCTGTTTGCTATATGTAAATACTAGCCTACTTCTAGTTTGTGAAAATCATTTGCACTGTTCATTGTTGCATAAGACGATTTTCACAATTGTTTATACTTTTTGCTGTACTATTTGATTCTTCATATTCCGATTATATATATATATATATATATATATATATATAATATATATATATATATATATATATATATATATATTATATATATATATTTAATGGTTTTGTAACACACAACACTTTTTTTTTGCTTCAGTGTTCTATCAAAAATGTTTCCATTTTACTGTCTAATTGTAATGCGATTCTCTTATCTTACTTTATCTATGGTATCTTTATAAGAAATATATACACTTCTTCCTATTGTTAGTTTAAAACGCTTCTACTACTTGAAACTAGTCAACTAGTCGTGTTTTTTAAAACACAAAATAAGTAAAATCAGTGCAGTACTATTATTGACTCTTCTGGTCAATAATTATAAAAAAAAGTTGGACATTTGCGTTTGGACAACTATAAACCGATGCAAATGATGCATAATGTCCTTCTAAACAAGTATGCAAAATTTAAGAGAGATTGGGCAAAAAAATAACACTATAATCGTTATAAAAGTGTAAAAACACACAGTGTTGTCTGAGAAATTGCAAATTTATAACCACTAGATGGCAGCGAAAGACCACTAATTGGCTTTTAAAACTCTACAACAGTACTGTTGATAGATGTACTTATTGATTCATGATTAAACCGTCATAAAATCACTGTTATAACATTTTAAATCTCAATGAGACATTTCATTCATATAGACACATATCAGTTTTTAAATTTTTGCCAGATTATGATTACAATGAAACCTGAAAATGACATATACACTCTTAAAAAGAGAAGACTTGCAATAAGTTTTGTGTCACCTATCACTTAATTAAATTACCTATATTTGCAACAAAATATATATGTGCATCTATGTCTGTGTATGTGGGTGTGTGTAGATGCTTATAGAGTATTAATATACTAGTTTAATCATTTAATTTCAGCGTGTGTGTGTGTTTCTGTCTTTCAGCCTATTCTTCATTTTGGATGTGTTTAACTGTCATCCACTGTCAACCCCGGTAATTTGCTGCTTGCAGCTATATTTTTACTTGTATCCTAAAGTTATAAAAGTTTGTCAGTTTAATGTTTCTTTTTATATATAATTAAGAACAACATGTTGCTGTACATTTTTACATATTGAAACATCAAATATACAGGTACTAAAACATGTTGTAGATATTGTAGTCAGGGTAAGTCACTTTTATGTTTTGTAACTCTTCATAAAATATAAAGCAAGATTTACAGTGATAAGCATATTCACAATATTTACACTGACATTCATTTAGTTGTTATTCTAGTGTTTTACAGACTTCAGTTTTATACATATGTTTGGAAGAATATTTCAGGAATATTTTCAAAAGGAATTGCAAATGGTATTTTCAATTTGTTTTCCATATGTGGACACACATAATGCCAAACAGCTGTCTTTAATAAACTATCGCACATGGATTCTAACTCAGCCTCAGCGTTCTCGTTTACAACGCATACATTTTGACATATCCAATACAAATTGCAAATTTTGCATTACCGCTTGAGGTTTTTGCTTTTGCAAGCACAGAGTGACTGAGCAAAGTCCATTTGCAACTGTACTGCACAATAGGTCAATATTTACTATTAACCAAAAACTTTCCACCTGTCTCAACAACTCTCACGGTTTACACTGCTACTGATGCAGGGACACTTAATACTGTATATTTTATTCCTCACTTTTAATCCGTAATAGAGGTTTTCGCAAATACCTCTACCACAAACAAATTGAATAAAAACTAAAAAACCCAGTGGTAGAAACATGTCAGTGGTAGAAACATGTCAGAATCCAACAGGTTATACACAAGATCATGTCTCAGGTTGCTTTTATGTGGTCAGAAAAGTGCCTTGTTACCATGACTTCCTCTGTCTAGATCAATGTTGTAGTGGTGTGCAAGGTCCGCCAAATGTGGCTCAGATGTGGGACTACATGCTTGAATGCCTTGAAGCAATGTTGCATTTAGGGGGGCAGGAAATGGCTAAAGCCCACCTAAAAATGGCCTAGTGACGCCCATGTGGACTACTATTACCCTAGCAACCGAATAGCAACTGTCCAAGTACCCTAGCAACTGCATAGCAACACCCTATCAACCACACTGGATACCCTAGAAACTGAATAGCAACAACCCCCCAAGTACCCTAGCAACATCCTAGCCAACTATCTGTTTTTAATAGACTGTATTGCTTTCAAAACATTCAAACTGTAATCTTTAAAACTACTTCAAACTGAAAACCTTAAACTTCTATCCAACATGTATCAGTGATATCTTAAAATCTTCAGCTTCAAGCTGTACAAACTACTGTTTATTTAAACTTCAACACCTTCGAACTGTAAAGCTTTTAATATTTCTTGTTATTGTGCATTTTATTGTATTTCCTTTTGTTTGTGTCACATGATCATGTAAAGTCTTTCACTGATCTCATTAGTAATCATCACAGATGATCAATAGTGTAGAGTTTTTAGATTCCAATAAAAAAACCCAAACAAAACAAAGGATGGAGTGTCTCAGTGAAAGACTGATTCGTGAAAGACTAAGATAATGAGACATGGGACTCCACGTCATAAAAGAGACAAGACCCTCCTTATAATCCCACAAACACACCGACCCTCTGAAAGAAGGACAGATGAGACTCACGAGCCTGATACTTTCCCATCATACAGACTCACAGTCCAGCATCAGACCAGATCAAGCCCTCCCTGATCACAGAGTCTCTGGTCACTCCTAAATACCACTTAGATTGATCCTTCACCCGCACCTCAAAGTAGAAATCCATCCTTCCCAAGAACACCACCATAATCATTCAATCTGTCCCGTTTTCCATCCACTGCTTCCCGTCGTGTCTTTCCTTCGCTCACTTGTTTCCGATCATCAGACACTAGGAGACGTGGATGAGCCGTATCAGCATTCACTGGTTGGAAATACTGAAAAATCTGCTTTCACGGTGACATTCTTTTCAACACTACGGACCTGTGGTCAAGCAGGACAAGTGACTGTGCACTTTGTCGACGAGGAGTTTGAGCTGAAAAGCCGCTGCCTGCATACGTCGTATTTCCCCGACCACCACACAGGAGAGAACATAGCCTTTGGCTTAAGAGAGGCACTGGCTGATGGGACCACTGTGAGGAGAGTCAGGTCGACATCACAAACATTCTCAGAGCGGTGGAGCTTAAATCAGTGGACTAGAATCCATAATTTTTGGGCTCAGACTTCATTTTGGCCATTGGCAAGGTAAATTGATTTCATCTTTTGTTATTAGCTACAGCAAATATTTTTAAACTACTGTTACTTTTAAGAGCAATTAAAAAACTTATTGTTTTTTAACTATGGAGGTTAGGGGGAGGTTGAGTGCACCCTCGATTTATTAATAAAATAATTTTAAATACAATGTAGGAATTCGGTTGTGCCACAAAAGGAAAACTAAGAGTGGGCCTAAAAAAAAAAATGGGCCCGGTAACGTTAATACTGAGTAATTTGTAAAGTTTAACCCACCTAAAACATAGATTTCAGTATAAAAAGTACAGTTGCATTATGATTTTCACCGACAAACCCAATACCTTTACCAATACAGACACCTTCTGTCTGCTCTATTACTATGTGTAATGCCATGCAGAATTTTTCTGATGGCGTTCATTTGACCCTTTTATTCGATTTAGGTCAGTTTTAATAATCAACAACGATGAAAAGACAACAAAATTTGTTTAAATCAATAAAAAATAAAACAGTTTGAAAAAGGGGAAAAAAAACTACAAAACCCTTAATAATTTACCTTTTTCATAAGTTTTTTTCATTAATTACCCCTAATAATGTATAGATAATGCATTTTCCATAATATTTATTTTGTTGTAGAAGTAATTTTCCAGTGCACTGTTTTGTTTATAAGATTTCAGTGCATTTCTTTAACTGTGGCCGAATGGAAAGCAAGCCCGCAACCTTTGGTTTGAGGGGGTGGAGAGCTGGTGCTGAGGGGGGGCCGTCTAAGCAGGGGGGCAAGTCCCTGTGGAGAAACTAAAACTCATCTTTCACAGGTGGCTGAAGGGGTGCCCTTGGGAGACCACAAAAGGACCCTGGAGGCTGTGCTGGAGAGAGGCCAAGGGCAGGCGTTATCCCATGGTGGAGGGTGACCCTTCTGGCTGGCACGTCAGTTTGGTCAATACAGAGGCAAACCCCTGGGAAGTGGATGCTGGAGAACGACCTTGGGTGACTCCCTCATGGTCCCTGGTTCTGGGGGCATCCAGTGGGAGCGCAGAGGCGTGGGCCAAGATTGGACAGAGGTGTCCTCAATTGGCTAACCAAGATGTCCTTTCCAAAAATAGCCTGCACATTCGAGAAGGTTGCAGAAGCCATCAATGTGCGCAGGCAGAGAGATACCTGGCTGTGAGGGTGACTGTCTGGTGGCTTTAGGGTCCACGTGAGAGCTCTCTTCAAGGACAGGGAGAGGAAATTGGTACTATATTGCTTCTGCTTGCTTGCTAATTGTATTGCTGTTTTTTGTATGTATTTTACTCTAATCATTCATGTATATAATATTTTGTTGCAGCTATTATAAGTTCATTAGAAACAAGAAAAAACCAGTGCAGGGCAGCAAGATGGATGCCCTGAAGAATAACATCTTGCAGAGGGAAGGGAACAGAAGAAAATTAGGGGCTAAAGAGAGAAAAACAGTCATCCTCTGGGCATCTTCTTCTGCATCCCGGCCTGTCCCGCCACCCTTCACATCTGGCTTCTCCTCCCTCCCCACCCAAGCTCCCATTCCCAGCCAGACACAGCACACAGTGGAAGGTTTTCTGATCTATACCTGGCATAACTCTATCCACTTTCTAATGTAATTATTAATCACATTGTCATTGGTGTTCTGCAGTCAGAGCCTACAGATGCAGATGCCGATCTTCTGGCTTCAGCTATGGAGGTGGAGTCACAGGGTGAGGTCCGTTTTGTTTTTCCTTTGTGTCATACAGTGTTATGTAACCATAAATGCCTATAAACTGAAAATAATTAAATCATTAGTACTGATTACAAAATTAAAATGATGTGATCTTCACAGTACTTCCACCACCTCCTTCAACGCCGAGGGAGCAAAGAGCTGCCTCAGAGATTGACGGCAAGCGGCTTCTGAGGTACAGTTTTCACTCCAGAAGTGTGTTTTATATATATATTTATTATTTGAATTACACTCATTTGTTATCTTTCATATACTGTATAACACATTTCTGTGTGTATAGGTTGTTCCTCCCTGAGGCCCCCTGGGAGCGCTCCCTTCCAAAGGAACAACACGAGTGGGGTCGTTTTCCGCTCCCTCTTCTGAGTCCAGGGTGGAAGGGCAGTGCTGATTGTGTCATTTCAAAAAACAGGTACAAAACACAGCCTGGAGGCAGATGTGCTGGCTCTGAGTGTGCCCTTTGCCTCAGATCAGCATTGTGTCCTCATACCTAGCTTCCTGTAGCCAGGCAGATGACATTCAATGCCCTCTGCACCTGGGTCATCACTTCAAACCCTGATTTCTGTCACAGGTTTTCAGGCCACACGTGACGTGGGCAGCGAGCCGCCCCAGCTCTCTCCTGCTCCAAAAAGCAAGAGAAAAACAAATCAGGAAAAGGAATCGCATTTGAGCAGACAACTCTGTGGGAGGAAGAGGAAGGCAGCAGAGGGGGGACTTTGGCTCAGGACCAAAGGGCTGCCCCGTCCCCCAGCAACCTGTGTGAAAAGAGTACACCTGGACTGGATGTGGGCAGCCCAGAAAACAGAGTTCACCAGGGTGGACATCCTTCTACTTCTGTGCCACAGACACTAGGACAGTGGCTGAAAGAAGAAGGGAGGAATGAGGGAGATCATTCACTGTAAATGCTTTTATTTGTGAATAGTGTACATAACTTTTGCTTCTTTCTATTAAGAATTGTATTTTAATTTTATTAACATTTATTTGTTTTTAATAAAGATTGTGTAAATAGTCCAAAATGATTGTTCTTTTTATTTCAAAAACGGGTTTATCTGCCTACATAAAGTGTCCTAAATATTAAATTATTACTAAATAATTAACTTTTCATGACTGTTCTTTATTTGAGAACATTTATTTCCCTTCATAGAGTCACGCAAACCGTCCTAAATATTTATTCATCATTTTAGAACATTTAATGACTGTTCTTTTGTTTGTTTGACATTTATTTGCCATCATAGAGGTTACATTAACAGATCTAAACCTTATTTCAGGTTTATCTGCCTTCATTAAGGCCATGTTAATTGTCTTAAATGATTGTTTCTTTATTTTAGAACACTTATTTGCCCTCATAACGTCATTACAAGTATTAATAAAAGACTATTCTTTATTTTAAAATCTGCTTTCGTTAAGGCCATGGTTAATAATTCCAAATGGGGGGGGAACTTTATTTGAGAACATGTCTTAACCATTTCTTTTATTTATATGTCAATTTATTTTATTTTTGTGTATTTTTTTTTATTTATTCATTAGCATTCTAATGTTCCTATTTTTTTAAAATAAATTATTATACACTTTTTTTTTATAAACTTGATTATAATGGTATGAATTATTTAAAATAATTTATTTAATAAGCAATTCTACCCCTAAATACACCTCACAGTCTGTTTTTTATTTATTAAATAGTTCACACTAGAATAAAAAAAATATAAAAAGTGTAAAATATCGATAATTGTGAAAAAATTACTAAGCACAAATATATTAATAAAACTGAACAAAATAACAGCAGAAACAGTACAGCAAAATTAAAGATTATTATAAAGATTAAATAGTTCACATTAGAAAAAATATAAAATGATACAATGTACTATGTACAAATATTAAAAGAAAAATGTAAGAAACAGAATAAGTTAAAAATAATAATTAAACCAAAATAGAAAAGGATATAAATCTAAATAAAATACTAAATATTACAATAATACAAAACTATTAAAAATAAAACAAAATCAATGTTTGTCTGTGCTGCGACCCTCTTCTTTCTGCTCAGAAAGCCATTGGAGACTGTCTTTCCCAGCTGCGGTGACACAGAAAACTTTCCAGCTGAAGAAAACTGTGTCCAAACTCCAGTCTCTTTAGCTGTCCGCACAATCTACACGGATATTCCTTTGGATCTGCTCGCAGTACAATGGCTTTTGTGATGCATTAGGGCTTGTTTGTCCTCTTCGACCCTCTTCTTTTTCTTCTCCAGGGCTGTGGCCACTTGGAACCCGTTAAAGGGAGCACAGCCAACGATGCGAATGTAGGCAAATATATATTTATATAATATTAGACATTTGTTTGCTTCTAACATGAAATGTATTCTTTTACATTCTTTCATAGTTTAAAGATCTCACACCCGTGGATCTGACATTTTTGAGCACTGGAGGCCACTGCTGACTGGTGGATGGGGTGGCTTGCGGAGAATACTACCTTTGGCAGTCCTTTCAGGACTGTCTCCTCCATTTCACTTTCCCTCCAAAGAAATCACTGGAGGCCAATGAGGTTTGCGAATGTTCTGTGTTTTTTGTTCTTTGTTTTTTCTGACTCTTGTGTTGTCCTGGTCCATTGAAAGCCTCTGGTGGAATTTCTTTGTGTCGTTCCTGCTCTCTTTTTTGAAATTACAGGAGGCCATCTCTGCTTTCTTGTCATCTCAAATAGTGCTTTCTCCACTCAATCTGGTCAACTGGTCAATACTTCACACTGTGGGGCCACAACAATTATACTCAGGTGAATGGCGGGCTGCAGGTGCCCAGGGTAAGCCGCAGGGGGGCCACCAGAGAAGAGCTGGCCGGGATCTTGTTTGTCAGAGAAGTATTTTCTGAAAATGACCTCTCAGAGCAGAGATGTGCTCCAAAATCACATGGGATCACTATGCTTTCCCTGTGAGCTTGTTAGTTTTTTAAAAAGTTGTTAGATTTTCAGAAGTCTATTCCTTGCTCGGGTTTCCTGCCCCACATCTTCCAGTTTTCCAAATGAATGAGGGTGACTTGGTCTGCCAGATGTGGTAGGTATAATACTTTGGCCCTGCAGATGAGCTGGAGGTTTAGGTTTCATTAAACTTAAAGAAAACATCATTGAGATAATGGCGGTTTCATAAGAAATAACTAACACCATATCCACGGCAGCAGGAATAGTGTGATTTCTTGCATTGTTCAGCACATCAGCAAATTTTGTAAGAAGCCAATTGTGCTTTTGCAGTTGCTTTTTACAAATGTGTTTGCTGTCTATGATATTGATCAAGTTTTCTTTTAAAAAAACTAAAATGGCTTTTGAACATAATTCGGATGCAGCATGCTCTCAGTGTTTCGCTTTTTTTATTTTGTGGCTGTTTACCTGTATTTTTTTCTTCTTTTCTTTTTCGGGCTGATGGCTGTTTGAAGTCCCATGGATTTTGTAGGGTGTGTGATTGGCAGCAGCTGTATGTCTAATGAGTTCAATGGAGGCTGTGATATGTAGTCAGGGATGACATGCGCAACTGTCCCCCAAAAGAGTGGATTCCAGATTCTCCTAAAACAGTAAAAACCAGGAGGGGGGTTTTGAGCCGAGTCGGAACAGGGGGAGAATGAAGGGCCAGGTCCATGTGGAATGTGGAGAGACCCGGACTGAGGCAGACTTTTGCAGTATTATTCAAATCTAGCCATTTTATGAATCAAGTTATTCTACTATTATAATCATGTAGATGCCTGCATGAGAATGAAATGTGCAGAGAGTGCAGGGGTTCGGTATGGTGGAGCTACACACTCTATACCCAGGGGGTGGGGCAACGTTTTCGCATGAACGTGCCATTTTAAATTTTCTGTGTTACCCACTGTGCCGAGAACCCCCCCCCCCCCCTCCACACACACCACACACACACATTTTAATGTATTCAGCATTTAAATGGTAGATACACATTTTTATTGATACAATAAAAACAATTTGATGCAAATAGTTTCTGAATATTTTTTAATAAATAGTTTTTTTTAAACTTTTCAAAAAAAAAAAAAAAAAAAAAAACAATAACAGATACACAGTGGTGCCAGTGTGTGTGTGACCAATGCATTAAAAAAGTTATGTGCTAATCACCGTTATGCACTGGTTTAATTGATGAGCGTGCGCACACACACCACACACACCCCACTCGCACACAGAGAAGCTGAGATCGCACTGTGCAAAAAAGTAACATTCAGAAGCTCATAAACTTGTCAGTGCTGGGCCACGCAATACTGAAAATCGCTACATATTTTCTCAGCAACAAGGGGGCAAAAATCGCTTCATTGTTTGTAGAGTGAGACAGTTGCAGACAATTGACACATCCTCTCTCTCTCTCTAAATGGCCATATTTGAGAAATACTTTTTCATCACTGGATATAGCTGTCGGTCATTTCACATTTCTAAATCGTAAAACGCATAGTTTTAAAAGTTTGACTACATTATTAAATGATTTGCAGCTTCATCTTACCTCGCTATAGTTCTCTTTAACGTTAAAACTGATACTTCGCGCTCTGCTTCTGTGAACAGTAAACCCCCGCATACTTGATTTGATTGGCCATCTCAGTCATTTTGACATTGACGAGCGCTGTTAGGGGGGGGGGGGGGGGGGGGGGGGGGGAGACCGTAGACTAGCGCAAGTTAATTCTCACAGCTTTAATAGTATTTATAGCTCCTAACAGGCTGTGTGACTATAAGAAGTTATTACCCATACAAAATATACGAAAATGATTGCTCACGAGAGTGCCAGCATGATTATCCCTGTGACGTGCCATGCCATGTTGCGCACACGGTTGCCGTAGGTTGCTGACCCCTGTTTATTAGCAGATTATTGGTGTCTCTCTCCCCTCCCTCCCCTCCATGACATTTATGGAACCCGTCTCACCCTCAAAAGCCCTCCTGCATCACAACGAGAGGACAGCTTCATCCAGCAGGCTGTCCAGGAAGCTGAACTCCCTCCCGAACTTGCCCCCCGCCTCCCCTCCTCTGACCCTCAGTCTGACCCTCAGCCCCCCCAGGCACCCTTCCACTCCCCCCTCCCAAAATACACACATACACACGGACCTGCACCAGTCACTTTGTGCAGCATTAGACTGCTCACTACCCACTATCCAGCATTGTATCTGCAACTACCTCTCTGACAGTTTAATTAAAACTTATTATTTGGCCCGTGGCAACCTGAGGTCTGCCTTAGTTTCACTTTAAATCGGTTAAATAAAACAAATAAATAACATTTAATTATTTTACACTGACAAGCTAAACAACATATCTGCCATTATACATCCCCACCCTCCTATTACCTAGGGGTCAGGGCTTATTAAAATTGATATCTGGCCACAGGAAACAGAAGCGAAAGACGAGAGAGAAATCACCCGCTCTGATCAGCGAGTGAGTTCTCACAACGAGCTTCACAACAAACTAATTATATTCTTGTTTAAGACCTTTTAAAAATATAAAAATATTACAGTGATTGGCACACAATACCACCCATTAAACCCGACCAAGAGCTAAAAGCAAGTGTTTTTTCAGCTGTTTGAAGTTGAACAATAAAAAATTTGCGGCAGCCTATCTGACAGCGCGAGACTCAAAACACTGGCATGGGGGAAAGGGCCCACATACTGAAACTAAGCCTTTTACATTAAAACACCAGCAATTTTTTTCAAAAGGGGAGGGTTCTTTTGAGCTTTTAAAACTTTAACAAAATGATAAGTTTTTTTGGGGGAAATAAAACTCTATATTTTCACGGGTTTAATACCCAAGGGTTTGGCCACTCTAACTGCCATGGCCTTATGAAACTTTTCTTTTCTCTTTATTTTTTTTTTTTACAACCCTTTTAATTTGCAATTTGTATGATTTAAAACCCAAAGCGCCAGGGCCCTTAATGCAAAACTAAATCCACACTAGCTCTCATAAAGGCTCCAAGCAGTATTCTGAGGTTAGTGTATCCCATCATGCCTCATGTTGTGATTAAATCATGAGACTTTGCTGAGATCTTGTGTGGGTCACGGAACTTTTCATTGTAGTGACATCTTAATAAAAAATAGAATTACAAAAAATTTTGGTTAGTTAAAACAAGATTTTGCAGTTATTGCTGAAAAATGAGTATGGTGAAAATTATTTTGTACATTTGCAACTGTTTTTTATCACTTGAAGCACCAAAAAATTTAAATTGTGTCATCTTTATAGGGCCAAATGAAAGACATTTAGAATTTGATTTTAAAAAAAAAAGCATTGAATAAAAAAAAAGCTCTGAAAACACTGGTTTTAAAAAACAATAAAATTGTGTCCCTTTCAGGTAATAAAAAATTTCTTACACACACTTGTGGTCTTCGTCACATGCACTTGAACCAAAAAAGGCATAGGGGCACAGAAGCTAAAGGGTGAAAGCCCGCAAGTGAGGGTTTTTGAACAAGGCAAAGTCCCGGCTTATGTAGGGTTGTGTGGCAGCAGCTGTATGATAATCAGTGCAGTGGTGCTGGGTTTGGTGGGTTGGGAAATGAAAAGAAAACCGTTGGTAGTGTGAGAGTCAATGTAAAAAAAGGGTGCCCTTTCTGGGGGGAAATTTGGATGGAAGTTATTAACAGGATTCTTGACTTTACGTGAGAAAACCGAGTTTATGAATTTTTTTCCCGATCGCAAAAAAGCCGGGAGACCCGCACAAAAACCATGTTTTTAACAAAAAATTTAAAAAAGGGAAAAATAAACATTTTAAGGGTAGTCAGTGTAAATGAAAGTCAGTTTTTCAAGAAAAGTATTTTTAAAGGGGATGGGTTCCCCAAAAAATAAAAAAATTTTGTCTTTAAATGACTCACCCTCATGCTTTCCCAAAACCCCGTGGGGACCCCCGTTCATCTTCGGAACACAGTATAAGTTTTGATTTAGCCCGAGAGTTTTCCCGTCCCCCCTTTGAGAAGTAGGTCGGTTCTGCCCCACGTAAAGAAAGGTAAAAAAAACTTTCTTAAAGTAGTCCATGGGGACATCGAGGGCCCGTTGGAATTTTTTGAAAAAGGAAAAAAATTTTTGGCCCAAAAAATATCAAAAACCGTCTTTATTAAGCTTTTGATTTCCCTCCCCCGGGTATTTTAGAGACGTTACGGGCAACCCGGGCGCGAAACGAAAACCGTTTGTAAGGATTTCCCTTTGGAACAGTTCCCCCAAATCGAATGAAGTTTGATAGGGGTTTGCGAAACCCAATAAGCTTTTAAATTCCACAAAGCCCTTAAGCTGTAACTTTTTTAAACATGGCTGACATGCCTATGAGTTCAAATAAACAACGTCCCGTGGAGTAATTCATTTACTCAAACAGTACACTGAAGAACGAGCCAGATAACGAAGAAAACATGGAATCAGTTCTCGCGGTCAAGAACGGTTGAATCGTTTCGGGATCACCGGTAGTGTGGAGAAGTCTGTTCTTCGCGGGAACGGTTCTTTCGGGACAGTTGATCAATAAACCGGTTGCCGAAAACGGTTCAACCAGTTATTTTGCGCTCTCGACGTAATGACTTCATGGCGTATGAATTGCGAACATCGGATACGATCGAGGTGATCGACAAGATTTTGCACCGATTCTCGGGAAAACAGCGGGGCTAAATCGGAGCTAAACTCTGTAGTGTGAGCCAGGGCTTTAGAGAACACCACAAAATCCACAATGGAGAGAAAACCACACGTGATCAATGTGAGAAGAGTTTCACACGGTGCCTTCAGTTACATCTACGATCTCATTCTGGAGACAAGACCATTTACCTGTGATCAGTGCGGGACAAAAGTTTCTTTCATCATCATACTTAAAGAGCCATCTCTAAAGTTCATACAAAAGATAGCGCCTAACGGTTTATTTCTTGAGGAAAGATGTTTTAATCAGCTAGGATTTAAAATTACAACCAGAAAGGACACACCTGGTGAGAAGGATCACATGTGTTTTTGATTGTGGGAAAGCGGTTTGGTAGAGATTCTGAACTGAAGCAGCAACAGAGAGTTCACACTGGAGAAATAATCCTACAGAAAGTGTGTTCACACTGTGACAAGAGATTTTATCAGTCAGCAGGAGAAAACCTCTAACATGTGATGAGTGTGGGAAAGCGTTTCACTAAAAAAAATCCACACCAGAGACACTTAAAATCTGCGTCTTCATTGTAGGAAAAAAAACTATTTAACGGTCATCCTGTGCATTTGAAACTTTCTTTAGGCCATTTCCCACTACCTGAAAGATCATTCCAAAGGAAAACGCTTCACGTAAAACTTGTTTTAAAATAATTAAAAAAAATTAACCAGAAAAGACACACTGTTGTGAAGGATTATGTTTTTGATTGTAAGAAGACTTTTTACTACAGATGATAAACAACTGCAACCCACTGTGCTAGATGTAGGACCGTTGTAATTCTCAAATAATGTTTTCAAGTTGATTGTTGACAATTAGGTTATATGTTGTATTGTGTGTGATAATAGGTAGTGATAACACCGCTAAAATCTGTTGGACTATTTCCCTTGATACTGTAACATGCAATGATTAATGTTTTAGATATATAATGGACACAGAATTAATTCATTGCCCTTTAAGTCACAAAAAACATAACAGAAGTAAGCCTTAAAAAAACAAAAGAATAGAATGAAGAATATCTGTCATATAATAAATATTCAGAAACGTCCCCCTCAATATTAACATTCTTATAATTGACAATCATCTATGACAGATAACAGACTTCTGTTGTAAGACAGAATCATGCATTTCTGTAAACCCACTTTAACATTTTATGTATTGTGAAAAGTGCTATAAAAAAACTTGAATTGAACTGGACATTTTTGAATTTACCATTTGGGTGTTTGCAAAACCTCAATGCCATTAATTGTGCTTACCTGGGAATTCTGCAGTAATTTGATTTTTCTAATATCGGACACATGAATTACATAATTGTTCTTGTGCTGACTGGTTGGGTATTTGGCAGCTCTGAAGCGCCAGCCAGATGGCAAAAGTTCAAAGAGTGGATTACTTGGATGTGAGGATCCAGAGTGAGTTTCTGAGCCCTCACTCTGGATGTATACAGTTCTTGAAGGGATGGCAGGGGAGTACTAAGGTCATACCCAATCCTTCAGCAGTCCGAACCGTTTCTCTGTAGTCTTCTGATGTCTGATTTTGTAGCTTAACCAAACCAGACAGTTTATTGAAGAGTACACAGGACAAAACTCATGTGATGGCAGGGTTAGAACTGTTTCAGCAGCTCCTGTGGCAGGTTAAACTTCCTCAGCTGGCGAACGGAAGTACAACCTTTGTTGGGCCCTTTTTCACCAATGGAACTCAATGCGAGTGTCCCACTTCAGGTCCTGGGGAGATGGTGGTTCCCAGGAATCTGAATATGACTACACTGCAGCCCACAGTGCTGTTCATGATGGTGAGTGGGGGGGAGTGCAGGGGGGTTTCTACTGAAAGTCCACGATTCATCTCCCATGTTTGAGAGTGTTCAGCTCCAGGTTGTTAAGGACTGCACCAGACAGCCTGATGCTCAACCTCTTGTCTCGTAAGCAGATCGTCACCATCCTGGATGAGGGGCCGATGACGGTAGTGGTCGTCTGCCAAACTTCTTAACTTCATTATTGCTTGAACATGTCTGTGAAAAAACTAGGTTTTAGGGTGCTTTCACAATAGCACTTTTGGTGCGCACCGGGGAGTCGATTGACGTCAGAGTTCGGTATCGTTTGGATGATGTGAAACGCCTGGTCTTCCAAACTTGGTGTGTGCAACCGCGAACCCATACCTGAGGTCCGCTTAAAAGAACAGTGGTCATCTTGGGTACGGTTCATGTTGAACTCTGCTATGGTTCACTGCTGATGTGAACGCAATCATACCCAAATCGTGGAAGTGAACAGCTATTAATGACATATTATTTGATGTAAATGTGTGTTTGTGTGTGTGTTTCACTCAATTTCCTGAAGAGCCTGACTGACTCACGCGCTTGCAAGCAGAGAGCTGCATATCTAAGTTTATGTTCGCCTTCAGCGTTCTTTAGACCATTTGCAGTACATTCGTTAAGACAGATGCAAGTGCCGTTATGTACCAGAAGCTTTGTAACAAAACGAAATGTTCAAAAAACGAGTAAATACATAATAGTGCAGAAAAGTAATGTTATGCATTTGCTGCCTTCTCCTGAGCAGTCGTACTAAAGCAACGGGGTAAACAGCTGCTGGCTTGATAATGCAAGCGAACTGCAGTTTGGATTCAAATAAAATAAAACGCCAGTCCAGCGGGGGCAGGAGGAGGGGGAGCAATCGAACTCGGGTGCGGACCAGGCAACAAACAAGTTTGAAAGCACCCTTATAAAGATATAACATATACACAGCATTGCCTAAATGTCCATTCTGTCTGCAAACACAGCAGAAAACACGCATTAATAGCTCTGTACCTGAAAAAAAAAACAATACATAAATGGCCATTTTAAAAGTCTGCTTAAGCTTTTAAAAAATATACTAAGCACCACAAACTGCTCAACGTCACAACAGTGGTGTCACCCCTGTTAGTGTTGATGTCCATAAACTTGAGGTGACAACATACTGTAGAGTGTTGGACTTGTAACGCACAGGTGCATGTTTGATTCACAGTAGAGACATGGCATGTAAACACACAGAAGACAATGGCCACAGGTTGCTATGCTTAGGGGCACATCCAGTCCACTACTGGCATGTGCAAGTGGATACGTGGCATTTGTACTTAAAACTTGTGATGTGCCAGTGCCACTGACATTGTCCGGGAAACTGACACCACACTAACACTGAGTCACAAAACATGTTGCCATATGTTGACACCTTCTATGGCAGGCCAGATGTTCCAAAAATAGAACTAATGATGTCACATTATTATTGGCAGTAATGACAGAGTTTTCCACTGATAGGCCAGTGATCCACTTTTCTCATGCAGCAGGCAACTGGCCTCCTCAGCAGGTGACTCAACTTTCCTTGCTCAGTATGCGGACTGGCTATCCTCATCTGGTGATACATTTTCCTCTACAAAGAGCGACTGACTCTCCTTGGCTGGCAAAACGCTTCCTCACATAGAAAAATTAAACGGCTCTTTTTGGCTGATGATCTACTTTCCTCACGCAAAAGAGCGGGTTGGTTTTCCTCGGCTGGTGGTGATCCACTTTTATCATGCAGAGAGTGACTGGCTCTCCTCGGTTGGCTGAAAACCACTTTCCTCATGCAGAGCAGAGCTGGTGATCTACTTTCCCTAGTTGCTCTCCTTGGCTGGAAAACTGGTTTCCTCACATCGAGAACAGCTGGCTCTCCTCGGCTGGTGATCCACTTTCCTTACGCAGAGAATGACTGGTTCTCCTTGGCTGGCAAACTACTTTCCTCACATAGAGAAACAGCTGGCTCTCCTCGGCTGGTGATCCACTTTCCTCATGTAGAAAATGACTGTCTCTCCTTGGTTGGCGAACTGCTTTCCTCACATAAAGAACGCCTGGCTCTCCTCTTCTGGCAATCCACTTTCCTCATGCAGAAAATGACTGGCTCTCCTTGGCTGGCGAACTTCTTTTTTTCACATAAAGAACGGCTGGCTCTCCTCTTCTGGCGATCCACTTTCCTGACACAGAGAGCCTTAGTTGGTCCTAGGTCTGGTGCATCCACTTTCCTCACACAGTGAGTGATTGGCTCTCCTTAGTTGGCAATCTGGTTTCCTCACATAGAGAAGCACTGGCTCTCCTCGGCTGGTGATCCACTTTCCTCACGCAGAGAGTGAATGGTTCTATTGGCTGGCAAACTGCTTTCCTCTCACAGAGAGCGGCTGGCTCACCTGAGCTGGTGATCTACTTTCCCTAGTGCAAAGAGTGAATTGCTCTCCTTGCTGGAAAAACTGGTTTCCTCACATAGTGAACGGCTGGCTCTTCCTCATCTGGCGTTCCACTTTCCTCACACAGAGAGTGATTGGCTCTCCTTGGCTGGCAAACTTGTTTCCTCATAATAGGGAGCAGCTGGCTCTCCTAGTATGGTGATCCACTTTCCTCACGCAGGGAATGACTGGTTCTCCTTGGCTGGCGATCTACTTTCCTCACACAGAGAGCGACTCGCTGTCCTAGTCTGGTGATCCACTTTCCTCACACAGTGAATGATTGGCTCTCCTTGGTTTGCAAACTGGTTTTCTTACATAGAGAACGGCTGGCTCTCCTCGGCTGGCGATCCACTTTCCTGACGCAGAGAGCGGATTGGCTCTCCTTGGTTGGCATCCAATGGTTTTCCTTACGCAGAGAAACAGCTGGCTCTCCTCGGCTGGTGATCGCACTTTCCTTCACGCAGAGAGCGGCTGGCTCTCCTGAGCTGGTGATCCAATTTCCTCAGTGCAAAGAGTGTCTGGCTCTCCTTGGCCGGCAAACTGCTTTCCTCACATAGTGAGCAGCTGGCTCTCCTGAGCTGGTGTTCTACTTTCCTGTGCAGAGGAGAGTGACTCTTCTCCTTAGCTGGAAAACTGGTTTCCTCATACAGGGAGCGGCTGGCTCTCCTAGTATTGTGATCCATTTTTCTCACGCAGGGAGTGACTGGCTCTCCTCTTCTGGCGATCCACTTTCCTGACACAGAGAGTGACTCGCTGTCCTAGTCTGGTGATCCACTTTCCTCACACAGTGAGTGATTGGCTCTCCTTGGTTTGCAAACTGGTTTCCTTACATAGAGAACAGCTGGCTCTCCTCGGCTGGTGATCCACTTTCCTGACACAGAGAGTGACTGGCTCCTCTTGGCTTGCAAACCACTTTCCTCATGCAGAGAGCAGCTGGCTCTCCTCAGCTGGTGATCTACTTTCCACATAGTTGCTCGGCTTGGCTGGGAAAACTGGTTTACATTTTCCTCACACGAGAACACGCTGGCTCTCCTTGGCTGGTGATCCACTTTCCTTACGCAGAGAATGACTGGTTCTCCTTGGCTGGCAAACTACTTTCCTCACACAGAGAGTGGCTGGCTCTCCTCGGCTGGTGATCCACTTTCCTCATGTAGAAAATGACTGGCTCTCCTTGGTTGGCGAACTGCTTTCTCACACAAAGAACGCCTGGCTCTCCTCTTCTGGCAATCCACTTTCCTCATGCAGAAAATGACTGGCTCTCCTTGGGCTGTCTCTCCCCTTATTTTGATTTCACATAAAGAACGGCTGGCTCTCCTCTTCTGGCGATCCACTTTCCTCACACAGTGAGTGATTGGCTCGCCTTAGTTGGCAAACTGGTTTCCTCACATAGAGAAGCACTGGCTCTCCTCGGCTGGTGATCCACTTTCCTCACACAGAGAATGACTGGTTCTCCTTGGCTGGCAAACTGCTTTCCTCTCACAGAGAGCGGCTGGCTCTCCTCGGCTGGTGATCTACTTTCCCTAGTGCAGAGTGTGAATTGCTCTCCTTGGCTGGAAAACTGGTTTCCTCACATAGTGAACGGCTGGCTCTCCTCGTCTGGCGATCCACTTTCCTCACACAGAGAGTGATTGGCTCTCCTTGGCTGGCAAACTTGTTTCCTGGTGGCCTCACATAGAGAACAGCTGGCTCTCCTTGGCTGGTGATCCACTTTCCTTACGCAGAGAATGACTGGTTCTCCTTGGTTGGCAAACTACTTTCCTCACACAGAGAGCGTCTGGCTCTCCTCAGCTGGTGATCCACTTTCCTCATGCAGAAAATGACTGGCTCTCCTTGGCTGGCAAACTGCTTTCTTCACATAAAGAACGGCTGGCTCTCCTCTTCTGGCGATCCACTTTCCTGACACAGTGAGTGATTGGCTCTCCTTGGTTTGCAAAACTGGTTTCCTTACATAGAGAAACAGCTGGCTCTCCTCGGCTGGTGATCCACACTTTCCTCACGCAGAGAGCGGCTGGCTCTCCTAGGCTGGTGATCCAATTTCCTCACGCAGAGAGTGTCTGGCTCCTATTGGCCGGCAAACTGGCTTTCCTCACACAGAGAGCAGCTGGCTCACCTGAGCTGGTGATCTACTTTCCCTAGTGCAAAGAGTGAATGGTTCTCCTTAGCTGGAAAACTGGTTTCCTCACATAGTGAACGGCTGGCTCTCCTCATCTGGCGTTCCACTTTCCTGACACAGAGAGTGACTGGCTCTCCTTGGCTGGCAAACCACTTTCCTCATACAGGGAGCGGCTGGCTCTCCTAGTATTGTGATCCATTTTTCTCACGCAGGGAGTGACTGGCTCTCCTCTTCTGGCGATCCACTTTCCTGACACAGAGAGTGACTCGATGTCCACTGGTGATCCACTCCTCACACAGTGAGTGATTGGCTCTCCTTGGTTTGCAAACTGGTTTCCTTACATAGAGAACAGCTGGCTCTCCTCGGCTGGTGATCCACTTTCCTCACGCAGAGAGCGGCTGGCTCTCCTAGGCTGGTGATCCAATTTCCTCACGCAGAGAGTGTCTGGCTCCTATTGGCCGGCAAACTGCTTTCCTCACACAGAGAGCAGCTGGCTCACCTGAGCTGGTGATCTACTTTCCCTAGTGCAAAGAGTGAATGGTTCTCCTTAGCTGGAAAACTGGTTTCCTCACATAGTGAACGGCTGGCTCTCCTCATCTGGCGTTCCACTTTCCTGACACAGAGAGTGACTGGCTCTCCTTGGCTGGCAAACCACTTTCCTCATACAGGGAGCGGCTGGCTCTCCTAGTATTGTGATCCATTTTTCTCACGCAGGGAGTGACTGGCTCTCCTCTTCTGGCGATCCACTTTCCTGACACAGAGAGTGACTCGCTGTCCTAGTCTGGTGATCCACTTTCCTCACACAGTGAGTGAATGGCTCTCCTTGGTTTGCAAACTGGTTTCCTTACATAGAGAACAGCTGGCTCTCCTCGGCTGGTGATCCACTTTCCTCACGCAGAGAACGGCTGGCTCTCCGCGTCTGGTGATCCACTTTCCTCACAGAGAGTGACTGGCTCTCCTCGGCTGATGAACTGCTTTCCTCACATAGAGAACGGCTGTCTCTCCTCGTCTGGTGATACATTTTCCTCACACAAAAAAACGACTGGCTCTCTTTGGCTGATGATCCACTTTCCTCATGCAAAGAGTGGCTGGCTCTCCTTGGCTGGTGATACAATTTCCTCACACAGTGAGTGATTGGCTCTCCTTGGGTGGCAAACTGTTTTCCTCACACAGAGAATGGCTGGCTCTCCTCATTAAGTGATCCACTTTCCTCACACAGAGAGCAGCTGGCTCTCCTCGGCTAGTGATCCACTTTCCTCATGCAGAAAATGACTGGTTCTCCTTGGCTGGCAAATTACTTTCCTCACACAGAGAGCGGCTGTCTCTCCTTGGCTGGTGATCCACTTTCCTCATGCAGAAAATGACTGACTCTACTTGGCTGGCAAACTGCTTTCCTCACATAAAAAACGTCTGGCTCTCCTCGACTGGCGATCCACTTTCCTGACACAGAGAGTGACTGGCTCCTCTTGGCTTGCAAACCACTTTCCTCATGCAGAGAGCAGCTGGCTCACCTCAGCTGGTGATCTACTTTCCCTAGTTGCTCTCCTTGGCTGGAAAACTGGTTTCCTCACATCGAGAACAGCTGGCTCTCCTCGGCTGGTGATCCACTTTCCTTACGCAGAGAATGACTGGTTCTCCTTGGCTGGCAAACTACTTTCCTCACACAGAGAGTGGCTGGCTCTCCTCGGCTGGTGATCCACTTTCCTCATGTAGAAAATGACTGGCTCTCCTTGGTTGGCGAACTGCTTTCCTCACATAAAGAACGCCTGGCTCTCCTCTTCTGGCAATCCACTTTCCTCATGCAGAAAATGACTGGCTCTCCTTGGCTGGCGAACTTCTTTTTTTCACATAAAGAACGGCTGGCTCTCCTCTTCTGGCGATCCACTTTCCTGACACAGAGAGTGACTGGCTGTCCTAGTCTGGTGATCCACTTTCCTCACACAGTGAGTGATTGGCTCGCCTTAGTTGGCAAACTGGTTTCCTCACATAGAGAAGCACTGGCTCTCCTCGGCTGGTGATCCACTTTCCTCACACAGAGAATGACTGGTTCTCCTTGGCTGGCAAACTGCTTTCCTCTCACAGAGAGCGGCTGGCTCTCCTCGGCTGGTGATCTACTTTCCCTAGTGCAGAGTGTGAATTGCTCTCCTTGACTGGAAAACCTGGGTTTCCTCAAATAGTGAACGGCTGGCTCTTCTCGTCTGGCGATCCACTTTCCTCACACAGAGAGTGATTGGCTCTCCTTGGCTGGCAAACTTGTTTCCTCACATAGAGAACAGCTGGCTCTCCTTGGCTGGTGATCCACTTTCCTTACGCAGAGAATGACTGGTTCTCCTTGGCTGGCAAACTACTTTCCTCACACAGAGAGCGTCTGGCTCTCCTCAGCTGGTGATCCACTTTCCTCATGCAGAAAATGACTGGCTCTCCTTGGCTGGCAAACTGCTTTCTTCACATAAAGAACGGCTGGCTCTCCTCTTCTGGCGATCCACTTTCCTGACACAGTGAGTGATTGGCTCTCCTTGGTTTGCAAACTGGTTTCCTTACATAGAGAACAGCTGGCTCTCCTCGGCTGGTGATCCACTTTCTTCACGCAGAGAGCGGCTGGCTCTCCTAGGCTGGTGATCCAATTTCCTCACGCAGAGAGTGTCTGGCTCCTATTGGCCGGCAAACTGCTTTCCTCACACAGAGAGCAGCTGGCTCACCTGAGCTGGTGATCTACTTTCCCTAGTGCAAAGAGTGAATGGTTCTCCTTAGCTGGAAAACTGGTTTCCTCATACAGGGAGCGGCTGGCTTCCACTTTCCTGTATTGTGATCTCCATTGGCTTCTCACGCAGGCTCTCCTAGTGTGACTGGACTCTCTCTCTTCTGGCGATCCACTTTCCTGACACAGAGAGTGACTCGCTGTCCTAGTCTGGTGATCCACTTTCCTCACACAGTGAGTGATTGGCTCTCCTTGGTTTGCAAACTGGTTTCCTTACATAGAGAACAGCTGGCTCTCCTCGGCTGGTGATCCACTTTCCTCACGCAGAGAGCGGCTGGCTCTCCTAGGCTGGTGATCCAATTTCCTCACGCAGAGAGTGTCTGGCTCCTATTGGCCGGCAAACTGCTTTCCTGACACAGAGAGCAGCTGGCTCACCTGAGCTGGTGATCTACTTTCCCTAGTGCAAAGAGTGAATGGTTCTCCTTAGCTGGAAAACTGGTTTCCTCACATAGTGAACGGCTGGCTCTCCTCATCTGGCGTTCCACTTTCCTGACACAGAGAGTGACTGGCTCTCCTTGGCTGGCAAACCACTTTCCTCATACAGGGAGCGGCTGGCTCTCCTAGTATTGTGATCCATTTTTCTCACGCAGGGAGTGACTGGCTCTCCTAGTCTGGTGACCTACTTTCCCTAGTGCAGAGAGTGAATTGCTCTCCTTGGCTGGAAAACTGGTTTCCTCACACAGAAGAGCAGCTGGCTCTCCCATTGGTGATCCACTTCCCTTACGCAGAGAATGACTTGTTCTCCTTGGCTGGCAAACTACTTTCCTCACAGAGAGAGTGGCTGTCTCTCCTCGGCTGGTGATCCACTTTCCTCATGCAGAAAATGACTGGCTCCCCTTGGCTGGGAAACTGCTTTCCTCACATAAAGACACAACCCTGTGGAGCACATGTGCTCAGAGTCAGCGTGAATAATTCTCACCACCTGGGGTCTGGTCGTCAGAAAATCCACAATCCAGTTGCATAGTGGTATGTTCAATCCTAAATCCTTAAGTTTTATGATAAGTTTGGGTGGGGGGATTTTATTGAACCGCAGAACAGTAATTGATGACAACATTCTCACATAGGTATTTTTCTTATCCAAGTGTGTGAGCGCACTGTGCATTGCAAGACTGATGGCATCATCTGTCGATCTGTTTTGCGATATGCAAATTGGAGAGGAACAGAGGTGTCTGTCAAAGATTACATCTGCTCTTCCCTGTTACTTTGCTCAAAACTCTTCATAATGGTAGAGGTCAGTGCTACAGGTTGGTAGTCATTTAGGCAGCTGACAACATGCTTTTTAGGGAAAGGGATAATGATGGTCTTCTTAAAGCAGAAGGGGATCACACACATTGTAAGGGAGAGATTAAAAATATATGTAAAACCACCGCTAGCTGGCTGGCACACCATCAGGACCTGGTGATTTTCATGGGTTGACCGCCCTGAATGTTCTGTACACTTCAGGCAGAGAGATATTTAAAACACGTTTGTTCTTGTCTGCTGAAAATTTCACTGCAAAGAAGGTATTACTGTTCTCAAACCTAGCATAGAAGATGTTCAGTTCATCTGATAGAGAGGCAGGCTTTTCTGTTCTTTTTGTCTCTGTAGTCTGTGATTGAGTGCAGACTATCCACATGCGCTTGATGTCAGATGCTTGATAGTTTGCTACCATCTTATCTCTGTATTATCTCTTTACAATTCTGGCGGCCCTCTGAAGTTCATACCTGGACTTCTTTTATGCCGCTGTGTCAATGGAGTTATAGGCTGAAGTGCATGCTTTAAGTTTTGGTCCTGACATCAGCATTTATCCAGGGTTTTTGATTTGGGAATGATCTGATGCTGATTTTTGGAACAATGTTTTCAGTAAACATACTATTTTAATCCGTAACAGAGTCAGTATATTCATTTATGTCTGTGACTGCTGGATCACAGAAGATCTGCCAGTCAGTGGTTTGGAAGCAGTCCTGAAGTGTGAGAAGGGCTTCCTCAGTCCATTTGTAGACTGACCCGATAACAGGTATTTCCTGTCATGATCAGCTTTAATGAAAGCAGGATGGGGAGGCGGGGTTTGTAGCTGTCCTTGAGCGCAGTGTAACAGAGATCAAGCGTCTGGTCAGCTCGGGTAGGAAAAGTTATATGCTGAATGAATTTTGGGTAAACATGGAGGTAGAAAGGGGTCAAAGGGGTTGTTGTCGTTCCAATCCATGTAAAAGTTGTTCATAAAGTCCGATTAGAGCGATTTTAACTATTGAAAAGAATAGCTGAACATAAGTTCACAGATAAAATACATTAAAGGGATAGTTCACCCAAAAATCAAAATTATGTCATTAATTACTCACCCTCATGTCGTTCCAAACCCGTGAGACCTCCGTTCATCTTCGGAACACAGTATAAGATATTTTAGATTTAGTCCGAGAGCTTTCTGTCCCTCCATTGAGAATGTATGTACGGTATACTGTCCACGTCCAGAAAGGTAATAAAAACATCTTCAAAGTAGTCCATGTGACATCAGAGGGTCCGTTAGAATTTTTTGAAGCATCGAAAATACATTTTTGGTCCAAAAATATCAAAAACTACGACTTTATTCAGCATTGACTTCTCTCCCGGGTCTGTTATGAGCGCGTTCACAGCACATCCGGTTCGCGAACGAATCACTCGATGTAACCGGATCTTCTTGAACCAGTTCACCAAATCGAACTGAATCGTTTGAAACGGTTCGCGTCAACAATAAGCATTAATCCACAAATGACTTAAGCTGTTAACTTTTTTAACATGGCTGACACTCCCTCTGAGTTCAAATAAACCAATATCCCGGAGTAATTCATTTACTCAAACAGTACACTGACTGAACCGAGCCAGATAACGAACGAAACATTGACTCGTTCTCGAGTCAAGAACCGTTTCTGTCGGACGCGTCCGATTCGAGAACCGAGGAGCTGATGATACTGCGCATGCGTGAAGCAGACTGACACACAGCGCGTCTGAACTGAACTGGTTCTTTTGGTGATTGATTCTGAACTGATTCTGTGCTAATGTTATGAGCGAGGGTAAACCGAAGGCTTGAATCAAGGGCAGTCATCGCCAATGAAGTCATTTACGTCGAGCGCAAAAGAACTGGTGAACAGTTTTCGGCAACCGGTTTATTGAATCAAACTGTCCGAAAGAACCAGTTCGCGGAGAAGAACAGAACTTCCCATCACTACCGGTGATCCGAAAACCGATGCAACCGGTTCTTGACTCGAGAACGAGTCAATGTTTCGTTCATTATCTGGCTCGGTCATCAGTTCAGTCAGTGTACTGTTTGAGTAAATGAATTACTCCGGGATATTGGTTTATTTGAACTCAGAGGGAGTGTCAGCCATGTTAAAAAAGTTAACAGCTTAAGTCATTTGTGGATTAATGCTTATTGTTGACGCGAACCGTTTCAAACTAATCAGTTTGATTTGGTGAACTGGTTCAAGAAGATCCGGTTACATCGAGTGATTCGTTCGCGAACCGGGTGTGCTGTGATCGCGCTCATAACAGACCCGGGAGAGAAGTCAATGCTGAATAAAGTCATAGTTTTTGATATTTTTGGACCAAAATGTATTTTTGATGCTTCAAAAAATTCTAACGGACCCTCTGATGTCACATGGACTACTTTGAAGATGTTTTTATTACCTTTCTGGACGTGGACAGTATACCATACATACATTCTCAATGGAGGGACAGAAAGCTCTCGGACTAAATCTAAAATATCTTATACTGTGTTCCGAAGATGAACGGAGGTCTCACGGGTTTGGAACGACATGAGGGTGAGTCATTAATGACAAAATTTTGATTTTTGGGTGAACTATCCCTTTAAGGAATACCAATGACATCAGTCAAAGCAGACATCAATAACAAAACTCAAAACCAAACATCCGATTTAGGAAGAGATGAATCAAGGTGCAAACTTCTCTGGTGCAACGGCGAACTCCCATAACCGCTCATGCACAAACGCCAAACAACAAACAACTATTCCTCTCCTCTCTTCATTGTTCCTGCAAGTCCCTTTACAGGGGTGCTATTATGCTTTTTCACTTTTTCAACTTTAGTTAGTCTGTAATGTTGCTGTTTGAGCATAAAAAAAGATCTACAAAGTTTCAAAGCTCAAAGTCCACTTTAAAAGGAGATATTTTATTTAACAGAAATCACTTTTCAAAAACTACAATAAACGACTCGTTTGGACTACAACACATATATTCCGGGATTTTTGATATCACAAAGATCAACGAATGGGATGAGACCTGGTTGAGCTGCACTAGAGAAGACAATGAGTGTTATCACTATGTCTGAGGTTAGCTTTTGTCACGGGGTGATGGACAAAGAGGAACTATTATCCCGGGAAATGTTTCCGGGTGGGAGCAGTTTTAGTGGGACACCAGGCCAGTTCCGGGGTTTCCCCCATGTATTGCATCCGGGCGCAGCTACTAAATGAAGAGACGAGCGTCAGCTGTGCGATAGGCTGGTCGGTGTGAGCAAACGGAGGCGTTACCACTTCCTGGGAATGGCGGGTGGACGTCAGCGCAAACGGAAACTGACTCCGTGTCAGGTGGATGGCAACAGCTGGGCTGGGAATGGTCAGGAGATGGAGGAAGGAAGTCACGTAGTAAGTGAGACAGGAGAGGTGGGGAGCATTGGAGAGTTGGAAGACAGCGAGGGTAAAGAAGAGTGGAATATTAATCAAAGTAAAAAGAAAAAGAATAATACAACTGATTGTGGTGAAAGTGCGTCTTTAAAGTATGGTGGGGAACAATATAAGGTATTTGTTAAGTTGGGGCAAGAAGGTACCACGTTCAGAGAGTGGAATCCAATACAACTTACAAAAGGTCTAAGTAAAGAAATTGGAGAGGTAAGGAGTGCAAAAATATTAAGAAATGGACAACTTCTGGTGTTTTGTAAAAACGAAGAACAACTCAAAAAAGCAGTTAAGATGAGTAAAATTCATGGTAAACTAGTGCAATGTTCAAAGGCTAATGACAAAAAGTTAGTCAGAGGAGTCATTACAGGCATTCCGGTAAATGTAGAGACGGATGCTATAATAGCAAACATTAAGCAGGCTAAAGTATGTGAAGCTAAAAGACTTAAAACTAAGAGATTTGGAGACATTTGCGACAGCTTATCAGTTATGCTTACGTTTGAAGGAGAAACATTACCAGATAAGGTTTTTTTGTTGGTTTTATGAGTTATGTGGTTAAGTTGTACATCCCCTCCACCACTTCGATGTTATAAAATGTCAACGGTTTGGGCATATCGCGGCTGTATGTAAAGGGAAAAGAGGTGTAGTAAGTGTGGAGGAGACCATAAGTATGATGAATGTGACAAAGCTCGCAATCAATGCTGCAATTGTGGAGGGGAGCACAGTGCAGCATACCAGGGTTGTGAATTTAGTAAAAGAGCCAAAGAGGTGCAAAGAATTAAGGTAACTGAAGGCATTAGCTACTCTGAAGCAGTAAAGCTGGTCCCCAGAGTGAATGTAATACCAAAACTAAATGAGGGCATTGGAAATGACATAATAAATGAAGAGGATGAAGAGAAAAGGAAAGACAATTTAGTTGTCAGCAAACATGATTTTGTGATTTTTATGGTTGAAGTTATCAACTGTTCTGCACAGACAACGAGTCGTACCGAAAGGATTAAAATTATTGTGAAAGCAGCTGAAAAATATTTGGGGATAAAAGGAATGGTTTGGGAAACAGTTAGGGATAACTTAAGTACAGACACTCAGTCTACCCAGCACAATGTTGGTATAGACTAAATGGTGGTAAATGTAGGCATACTACAATGGAATGCTAGAAGTTTAATAGCTAACGGCCAAGAATTTAAGAAATATGTAGATGAGTTATACGAGAAACCAAATATAATATGTGTACAAGAAACATGGTTGAAATCGGAGTTAGATTTTATTATTAAGGGATATTCAGCAATAAGGAGAGATAGAGAAAATGGTAGAGGGGGAGGATTAGTAACTTTTATACAAAATGGTTTAAGCTATGAAATTATAAATGTAAATGATAAGAATGAATCAATTATCATAAGGATATGGACAAGTAAAGGTTCTATAGATGTTATAAATTATTATAATCCTTGTGGGAAAATAGAGGGAAGTATTTTGGAAAATTATTGTGGGATCACCACTCAGTGAGGTAATATGGTGTGGGGATTTTAATGCACACAATACATTATGGGGAAGTAACAGTACAGATGCAAATGGTTTAGCTTTAGAAGAATATATTGATGATAAATGCTTGGTATGTCTTAACAATGGTGAGGGAACACGGTTTAACAGCATAAACAATACAGAATTAGTACTTGATTTAACTTTTGTATCCAGTGCAATAGCAGGTATTAGTACGTGGAGTGTAGATAAGGAAACTACAATAGGTAGTGATCATTTCCCTATTCTAATTAAAGTTGGATCAGGGACGTGTCAAGAAAGGACTAAAATATTCCAAGGTGGAAAATAGAGAATGCGAATTGGGAACAGTTTCAGATCATTTGTGCAGTAAAATGTCTTAAACTTAAAAATGAGGATAAAGAAATAGGAATAAATGAGTTTAATAGTGTATTAGTAAATGAAATAATATTGTCAGCTGAGGAAACAATACCTAAAAGTAAAGGAAATAGGAAAGGTAAGAATGGTACCATGGTGGAATGATGAGTGCAGTAAAGCAGTTAAAGCAAGAAACAAAGCTTTTAAATATGTTAAGAAATATCATTCTCAGGATGCTTTGATAGAGTATAAAAGAAAGCAGGCAGTAGTTAGGAAAACAGTTAAGACACACAAAAACGCAATTTCTGGAGGGAATTTCTGTAATGATATAGGAAGGGATGTGAAGTTATCTGATATATGGGGAATGATAAGGAGGATGGGAGGAGTTAGAAGGAATTATGAATTACCAGTATTAAATAGTGGTGATAAAGTGGCAGTTACTAATTTAGAAAAAGCTGAAGTTTTAGCTCAAACATTTAGGAAAGTGCATAGTTCTGAGAACCTCACTAAGGAAGCACAAGTGAATAGAAGGAAAGTGTTAGAAAGTTTCCCAGATGTTTTAAAAAAGAAAGGACATTCGGGAAATCCATTAGATGTACCTTTAAATATGTTTTGAGTTGAAAAAAAGCAGTCCTTAATGCAAAACAGACTGCTCCAGGAAAAGACATGGTATGTTACAAAATGGTAGCAAATATGACAGATGAGACACTAGGAATAGTACTAAAATTTGTTAATAAAATTTGGGAAATGGGTCAGCTTCCATCAGTGTGGAAACATGCAATTATAGTACCTATTTTAAAGCCAGGGAAAAACCCGTCTGACCCGTCTAGTTATAGACCAATTGCCTTAACATCGCAGTTGTGTAAAATAATGGAAAGAATAATTACAGATAGAATGACCCATTATTTAGAAAGCAATGACCTTTTTTCCCCATATCAGAGTGGGTTTCGTAAGGGGCGAAGTACAATGGATTCATTATTATGTTTAGAATCCGATATTAGGAAAGCACAGACTAATAGGGAGGTGGTAATAGCAGTTTTCTTTGATGTAGAGAAAGCATATGATATGCTTTGGAAAGAAGGGTTATTAATTAAATTACAACGATTAGGAATTGGTGGTAGAGTATACAATTGGATTTTTGGATTTTTTGTTTAATAGGAATATTCAGGTAAGAGTAGGTGCAGAATTTTCTGAGGTATATACAGTAGAGAACGGAACTCCACAAGGTAGTGTATGTAGCCCATTATTATTCAATATTATGATTAACGATATATTCTCAAATATTGACCAGAAAATTGGAAAATCCCTGTATGCTGATGATGGAGCATTATGGTTTAGAGGCCGTAATGAATTTTATGTTAAATCAAAAATGCAAGAGGCAATTAAGGAAGTGGAAAAATGGACAAATAAATGGGGATTTAGATTATCAGTGTCAAAAACACAAGTCATATGTTTTTCAAAAAAGCATAAGATCACACCTGTATCCTTAAATTTGTACAGTCAGCCTCTTGAGCAAATGAAGATTATTAGGTTTTCTTGGGATGTGGTTTGATGAAAAACTGACATGGAAGATTCATTTGGAAAAAATGGTTAATAAATGTAAAAAGATTGTTAATATCCTACGATGTTTATCAGGACAAGCATGGGGAGCAAGCAGGGCATCTTTAAAAAATATATATTGGGCACTAATGAGGTCTGTCTTTGATTATGGGTGTATAGCATATATGTCATCAGCAGAGTCTAATATCAAAACATTGGATGTCATGCAAGCTCAGGCTCTAAGGATATGTAGTGGATCTTTTAAAACATCCCCGGTATCTTCTATGCAAGTGGAAATGGGTGAGATGCCTTTGAGGATCAGAAGGGTACAACTGATGTTAGCATACTGGATTAATGTGAAGGGACAAGTTGATAGCCATCCAGCTAAAGCTATCTTAAAAGATTGCTGGGAACATGGAAAGTCCAATTACAAAAAGTTTTGGGTGGATTGGCGATGCGAAAGCTGAGAATATTGGGTTACATAAATTACAGTACTGTTCAACGGTTTCAGTCCCTCCTATTCCACCATGGTTTTTTCCCTATACCAGATGTAGATTTAGGCATTCATAAGGAAATAAAAGTAAGTCAAAGGAAGTAGCAGTGAGGGATATTGTTAAATATTATCTGGATATGCATTTCTCTGACTATACATTCATATTTACAGATGGTTCTAAGGATCCAAGACAGGACACGCTGGGTCAGCAGTATATATTCCAAAGAATGGGGTAATATGTCAGGAAAGAATAACAGATAATTTATCAGTATACACAACAGAGCTGGTTGCAATTTTGTTGGCCTTGGAATGGGGTAGAGGGAAATGAGTTAAATAACTCAGTGATTATATCTGATAGTTATTCAGCTTTAGAAAAGCATAAAAAACTGGGAAATCTATAAGAAATGATATAATTCATAAAATTTGTATGGTTTTGCATAAGTTAAATGCAAAGGATTTAAAAATCAGGTTTTCTCTGGGTACCTGCACATGTTGGAGTGAAAGGGAATGAGGAGGTTGATAAACTTGCAAAACAAACACTGAAACACAATAGAATATTACAAGTTCCATATAGTAAATCTGAAGCTAAAACATTCATTAAAGCATATGCAAGATCAAAATGGCAGGAGTATTGGGTGGATCAAGATAAAGGGAGGCATTTATATAATATACAACCAGAAGTGGGTATAGGAAGGACAGAGTGTAGGAGTAGAAAGAGAAGAAAGTATAATTACAAACGGTTAAGAATAGGACACACTGGGCTCAATTCTTCATTGAAGATAATAGGGAAACATCCAACAGGGAACTGCCAATATTGCAGTCATTTAGAAACTGTAGAGCATATTTTTAGTTCAGTGCACAAAGTACAGCCAAGAAAGAAACCAGCTTTTTCAGTCTCTCAGAAGTGTCAATCAGAATAATTTTACAATGCAAGGTTTATTAGGGAAAGCATCCAGTAACATTCATCAATTTGTTATTAAGTTTCTTAGAGACACAGACTTAGCCAGTAGGATTTAAATATTTTTTTTTTTTTTTTTTTTAAAGATCCAATATCTCCTGATTCACACTCCAGCCCAGTCGGTGGCGGTAATGCACCGTTAAGTTGGTTTGCCAACCGCCATAAAAAAACAAAAGAAGAAGAAGAAGCTGTGCGATAGGAGGAAAGTTAACAGCGATTGGGACACGTATCGACTATGTGGATTATAAAAAGGACATTCTGTCGTGAAGAGCGGGGGTGACAGAGCGGGAAGGACTAATGCGGCGTGAAGGCAAAACTTTAGTCTCAGCGTCTGGAACTGGAAGAATGGATCTATAAAGTGAAAGCGATAAGGATTGAAGAGTGGCTGAGCATCCACATCATCTATGCAGCAGTTAAGTGCCTCTTTGATATTCTTCTGTGAAGCTCTTTATCTTCAATATTCGTTGGGTGTATCAGTCAGTGGACAGTGTCTCTAAATTAGTCAAGATATTGACTGAAATCTCTTCGTAGTATACTTCTCACAGTGTTGGATATTCAGATCTATCAATGGGAGAGGACCCCGCTGAGACCGTGAGTGGGAGCCTTATTCACTGTTAAGCCCCTTTCACACTGCATGTCAGACCCGGGAAATTGCCGGAACATTGCTGGGTCGCCTCCTGTGTGAAAGCAAACACGTCCCGGGATTGATCCCGGGATTGAACCCGGGTCGGGGACCTAGTAACTTTCCCGGGTTCAGTCCCAGAACAAGCGCTGTGTGAACAAAAGCCAGAACTAATGCCGTGTCGTAGTGATGACGCATGTTATCGTGCGACTCTTTTAGCGTGTTTTGAAGGCAGATCAACGTTTGCGACGAAACAAATATGTGCAAACTGTAACGAAGCAGAGATCAGTTAGTTCCTCACTTTCCGCGCTGAAGCTGAGATCGTTCACCAGCTTCAGTGAAAGTTAACGTGCCTAGAGTTTTCGACTCGTACATTACACGTCACACCCTGATATCACGTGTCTTTACGGGACTTTTACGGGTTGTGTGTGAATGCTTGCACATATTCCGGGTAATCACTGGCAGTGTAAAAGTGCAAAATCTAGCGACCCGGGTACAAATGCTGGGACACATTACCCGTGTATCTGCCGGAATCGCAGTGTGAAAGGGGCTTTAGTTTGTTGTGGACTGCAGTGCTTAGTGTGAAGTGAACACATGTGATTCTTTGAAGTGATTTACTGCATGCACAAGTGTGGGTGTATAATTCTGCTGTCTGCTCTGAAGAGAAGCCACTGTGTGAAGATCTCTTACCATTGTCTATTCCATTATCTGCTGTCATACTGTGAAGATAAGCTGCTGTGTGAAAGTCTCTTACTACAGTCTGTTCCATTATCTGTTGTTGTTTGCTCTGGAGAAAAGCCGCTGGGTGAAGCTCTCTTACCATTGTCTGTTCCATTATCTGCTGTCTGTTCTGAAGATAAGTCGCTGTGTAAAAGTCTCTTGTCACAGTCTGTGCCATGGTCTGCTGCTGCCTGCTCTGAAGAGAAGCTGCTGGGTGAAGCTCTTACCACTGTCTGTTCCATTATCTGATGTCCACTCTGAAGATAATTTGCCGTGTGAAAGTCTCTTACCACAAGTTGTTCCATTGCCTGCCGTTGTCTGCTCTGAAGAGAAGCTGCTAGGAGAAGATCCTTTTACCACTGTCTGTACGATCACCTGCCGTGCCTGTTCGAAGAGGAACCGTTGTATGCTCGACCCTTATTATTGCCTGTAGAGATAAGTATTATTCACTGTCTTGGAGATCCCTTGCCATTGTTTATCCCTTTGCCATTTGTTTATGCAGGTATTGCCCATTGGCTGTTCTGAAGAGGAATCATTATACCCACTATCGACTGTTTCGGAAAGGAACTGCTGAGTGGAGATCTCGTAGCCCTATCTGTCCGATCCCTTGCTGTCGTCTGCTCCGAGGAAGACGACAGCCCCCCCCCCTTACCATCACCTTAAAGGCTACCTACCAGTTCTGTCTGAAGAGGAACGATTGAGTCGGCTTCCTGTTCTGTTATCCGCTGGGTTGCAACTATTGCACCAAGGGCTCACACCGCTGCTGGACAGAGGAGAACAGAGTTGGAACTCTTTCACTATGTGTTTTAGTAATTAGGATTTTAATTCAATAAAACTGAACTTTTATTACTTACCTTGTTGTCCGTCTGTGGTGTCTCTGGGTAAACTCCTTGAGGTGGTGCATTCAATAGGGGCTCGTTCCGGCCCATGACACTTTCCCAAGACAGACAAACTTGGAGTGAATACAATCATCCGGGTTTAAATCGCGCTCAAATTGATTCGATTTTGACTGAATATTTACACTGAAGCTCACAGCAGGCGTCTTTGATAAGGGACATGACATTTCCCGACCAGGCGCCACGTGCTGTCAATCACGGCACACACTGGCCCAGCTAACCAATCACAGCACACACTGGCGCACCTAACCAATCACAGCACATTTCGTATTTCAGAAGGCGGACCTTCATTTGATGCAGGAACTATTCCAGGTGTTCATGCCAAACTGGGAAGAGAGGTGTTGAAATGTAAAATACATGAAAAATATGTTTTTCAAACAGCCTAGTTATGAGAGTCTGTTCTACTACACCCCCAAAACAAAATCAAGACCTTGTAAAAGAGCAAAATAGGACCCCTTTAAGACCTGTTGATTTAGTACAGGTGCACAACCACGTCAACCAATGACCTGTGACTAGGGAATAAACACAGAGTAACTCACTAAGATGTCACACCATTTATTTTTCAGCAAAACTCTGCCAGATAACGCAAAATGATGTTTTGTATCATCCGAATTTAGTTTGTTTACATTTTACAGACAATATCCACCTTTTTTTTTCCTGTAAAAGCAGCCCCCCCAACCCCCAGTCTAAAATGACTTGTTTTTAAGGGGCGGGTCCATTAAGGATTGTCAGTAATCTGCTACTGTTATGATTTTCTAACATCACTGCATAGGAAACAGTATCAGTGCCCCTCGCTATTGCATGCGAGTGTTCTGACAACATGATCAAAATAAAATGGTCATTTCCAGACAAAGCATTACAAATTCATTTACTGGGTTATGTGGTCCCCCTCAGTCCACAATGGCATTCCAGGTAGCCAATCGGTGGGTGATCGCATTCCTTTGGTCCCCCTTTTTCGTTTTTTTCTCATGGGGTGGGAGGTGGTAATGGCCCTGATCCATTGTAGACAAGATAGTGGCAGTGACTGTAATTTCTATTTGCTTTTGACATGACATAGCACTTGCATTCAGCATTAGGCCAAATGTGACAGCTATCAGCCACATTTGGCCCAAAAGGTCTTGCTATTTGGGTTGTCTTCAGTGTAAACTGCCATTGGGTTGCGTTTTCAAAAAGCTTTGTGAGCCTGAATAGACCGTAAAGACCTTTGGAGCTACTGGTTTGCAATAAAGAAACCTCCACTGAGTGTCTAGAGGCGTCAACAACCTAGAATCTCATTGACAATGTTGATTGTTTGTACAATCAATGACAAACCTAAGAGGATAAGTAGCTAAATTCAGTCACTATAAAATAATTCAACAAAATAATGTGAATATGTGAAAATATCTCATAACTCTGCAGTTGTTCAATAAAATAAAAAAAAAGGATTTTATTGATGAATTCTCAGAGTTCTTGTCTGTCACGGTTCCTACTTGTGATCATTTTCTTATACTTGGTGATTTTAACATACATGTGTGCTGTCTCTTTAAGCCATTGGCTAGTGAATTTTTGCAGTTGATCGTTTCATTTAATTTTACTCAGTTTGTGTCAGGATCTACTCATACAGCTGGGGTATACTCTAGAACTTGTCTTGTGGTAAATGATGTTTGTTTTTCTGATCATCTGTCTGTTTGTTTTGATGCTGAATTTCCTTTGCTGAATACAGTAAGCAATAGGTCTGGCCTTTTCACTCATTTTATAAATACCCCAACTGTTGAAACATTTTCTGAGGCCTTTGTTGCCTCTTCATTCTGTCATGATTTAGAGTTTTCTACTTTGGATCTTAGTGTGGATGGGTATTTTAATTATTTTAATTCGTTTAGTACAGAAATTTTAGATGAGTTCCCATAGGAAAAATGTATTGCTTAGTGGTTGCTTTTCTTAAGCTCGGGAGACTTAGATGAGATCCTCATATATCTCTCATTTTAGTATCAACAGCATTTCAGATGTTTTTCCTAAAATTCCTCAGGAGAAATATAAGTAGACACAACTGAGACATGAGAAAGTTTTGAAAGAAAGGAATCCAAAAAGACATTGGGCCTCATCAATGAAACACGAGCAGAATAAATTTTTGTGTAAATCGTTCATAAAGCCCTTCTGACGTAAACTTTTAAATTCATGAAAATGTTTGTATTTTCAAAATGTTAGTTGATACGAAAGAAATGTAAACCTGCTCCCTACCACGTGTAAATGGTGCGTAAAACGTTCTGTGTTCTTTTTGGCAAACTGGTGGCACTGAATTTTGATGCACTGCCATAATAATTACAAGCTCATATGCCCTCGCCCTATGTTTGAATTCTTCCTTTATTTATTTATTAATTTATTTTGCAGCTGAGTTGATAACTGTAAAACACAGCGCTCGTCACTGTCACTATTTACCCAGCCGCAAATAGAGGACGGGTGGGACAAATAGCGACCAGCCGTCCTACTTGTACAACATCTGCTTACAACAATGGAGAACAATGAAGCAACTAAAGCGTATCAGCTGGAAAAAACAGTTCTGAGAAAGCGTTCTCGAGCGCCACCAGCTGGTCATTTTAAGAAGAGCATCTGCCATTTTTTCACCTGGCTGAAAACTCTTCGGTGGACACACATTAACCAAAAAAAATAGACAAGAACATTACATACTAGTCTTTTTTGCATTTATGCAATAGGAACTCAAGCCAAACCTGAGAAAGTAGACCAGAACATTACACTGCGTTCCTGGACACGCAATTTGCGTAGCTGTAATTCATAGGCAGGGATTATGCTGATTGTGAATGAGCGTGCACGAGCCCGTATTTACGAATGATTGGAATTCATTAACATTCACATGTTTAACTAACAAATCGGACGTTTATGAAGCGTTTGTGAGGAGAGTTTTCAGGAAGGTCTGTTTTACACACAAATTACACAAGTTTCATGAACAGCCCAATGGGAGAGAAACGTGTGAGATCTCTTTATTGTCTCGCTGTAATCTCTTGCAAGACTCCATTATAAAAACACTGTACTGCTCACAGGTTGCTGTTCTTTTTTGATTGCAATGGGGTTTTTCACCTTTGATGGTCAGGACAGTAGAGACAGGAAACAACTGGACAGGTGAGAACTGAACAGGAGCAGGAAAGTACCTTTAGCTGGGATTCGAACCCATGCTGTCTGAGGTGCAGTTGTGTCTTCACGTCGATGTGCTGTCCACAAGGCTATTGCTCTGACAGACGTTACTCTACGCTCAGGATACTGAGAGCTGATTCTCTTATATGTCTCATTGAGATATCAGCTTTGTCTTAAGAAGTCTTCAGTTTTATTTCCAGCATTGTATACACCACATTTTCCAAACACACTAGAAAGGACTTACAAGTACAAGATGTTTAGTATAAGAGCAATACCTTTTTTTTTAACAAATGTAACACTAGTGTACCAGTGTTTTTTTTTTCTTTTAGTATTAACATTTTGTCTTGTACAGCCCATTTTTGCATGTATGTAAATATAGGTTATGGTTTCCTCTGTTAAATCACAAATGTGCAATAAAACACTGCCTACATAAAACAACTTTGAATATGACGATGCATGTATTGTCTTTGATTGAATTGATCTGATTGAATGGTAAATGATCTCTTTACCATTTCAATTATTTCTCCTAGACAGAAATGAGGTGACCTTAAGATTGAATGGAAACTTTTGCTTGAGTCTCCTGCTTCTCACACTTGTCTCCTGAGACAAAAACTCTAACGAGTTAACTCTAAGAAGAGATCTCAACAACATTACACACCATGCGCAGATTTGTGTCCTTAGCTAGCGACTCCGGTGGTCTCACATTTGTCTCATTTAAAGCTTCAGAAGAGATCTCAACAACATCACACACTGTGATCAGGTTTTTCTCCTACACTAAAGACTCGAGATCTCTCACATTTGTCTCCTTTAAATTTCAGAAGTATCTCAATAACTTTTCAAAGTGTGCAGCAAATCAAATACCTCAATATGAGCTCAAACATTTCTTCCATATAATATGTATTAATAATCAAATTAGTCAATTAATAATCAAGACTGAGTCATAAGCTATTTATGTTCCTTTCAACAAAGAAAGCTCCAGGGTTACATTTTCTGTAGATCAGTTTTGATGAAAGCATCCGGTACATTACTATTTCCAACAACAAATTATGTGCCCAAGTACATAAACATTATCCTAAAAATGTAACATTATCCTTATTTCTGCATAATTTCTCTCTCAATATAGCCCTTATCTATGAACTTATGATTTCCCCCCTTTATTTTGTGCCTTTCAAGTACTTGACTTGATGCACACTTTGTAAAGTTTAGATCTCTTCTAAAGCTTTACAGGAGACAAATATGAGACCCCCAGATTATTTAGCTGAAGAGAAAAATCTGAGCACAGTGTGTGATGTTGTTGAGATCTCCAATATAAACTTTTGAGGAGACAAATGTGAGACCACCAGAGTCTTTAGACTAGGAGAAATATCTGAGCACAGTGTGTGATGTTGTTGAGATCTCTTTTAAAGCTTTAAAGGAGACCGTTGTGAGATTATTAGAGTTTTTGTCTCAGGAGGCAAGTTTGAGAAGCAGGAGACTAGAGCAAAAAATCTCCATTCGATCTTAAAGTAACCTAATTTCTGTCTAGGAGAAATATTTGAGATGTTAAAGAGATCTCAGTTTTGTTTTTTCTTTCTTATGGGAGGCCTCTAACATTAGCTTGCTCTATTCTTTTTCTATTCTATATAATAATAAAAAAACCTTGCTACGTGTACTGTGTTAAACTAACTGAGACTTGTTATAGCACTTGCATATCATTGCTTTTTTGTTGATTTTGTTTGCTTCTATTGTCTTCATTTGCATGTTGCTTTGGATAAAAGCGTCTGCTAAATGACTAAATGTAAAATGTAAATATGAGGATGGATATAAATGTGGTTTGGACGAAGTTTATGTTAAGTTAATATCAAGTTGATGTTGGTGCACTTGGGGCTCATACCCTTGAAGTTGTTGCGTTTGTTATTATGTCGTAGGTCACATGATAACGTCAACATGGCAGATGATGTCCAGATCGCATTCACACTTAACACATTGTGGCGGGGTGAAGGAGGACACGACTCGAGGATGAGGGTAAGTTCCCCGAAGAGTGGATTTTATTGAAAGGAAGGGTGGTGATAGGCATTGCTGTGAGGCGGTTTGGTGGTCAGTGCTCAGTGTCTTGGCTGTCGGTGCACTGGTGCAGTGTGGGGCCGTGCTCTCCCGTGGTTGGTGGGGCTGGCGGTCACACGCTGCTCTCTGCGGGCAAAGGGAAAGACAAGTTTAGCCGAGTCTTGTGGAGACATCTCTCACTTCTGTGCTGGGTTGCAGGGTTTATGAGAGCAGAGTCTGATGGGGTTCAGGTGTGGCCGCTCAGCCCATGATGAGCAGGTGCAGGTGTGCCTGCTCTGTTTCCAGGGCGACGCTGATGAGAGCTCGAGACATGTGTCACACACCCCCCCAACCCCCCCCCCCAAGCATCGTCCTAGTCCTCTGGAGAAGCGGGGAGATCGGGGGAGGGCGGGGAGTGGAGCCTGACAGACCTGCGAAAGCTGACCACAGGCGAGAGAGTCCGTCAGCGTTGGCGTTGGCCGTCCCCGCTCGATGTTGAACGGTGAAGTTGAAGTCCTTGAGCGCCAGGAAACACCACGTCACCCTGGCATTGGTCTCCTTAGCCCGGGCCATCCACTGCAGGGGGGCGTGGCCAGTCAGGAGGGTGAAGTGGCGGCCGAGGAGGTAGTACCTGAGCTCCAGGACTGCCCACTTGACGGCCAACGCTTCCCTCTCTGCTGTGGCATACCGCTGTTCTGCAGGGGTCAGCTTTCGGCTGATGAACATCACCGGGTGTTCCTCACCGTCGTGGCCCTGTGAGAGGATGGCTCCCAACCCGGTGTCTGACGCATCAGTCTGCAGCAGGAAGGGGCGGTTGAAGTCGGGGGCATGGAGGACCAGTTCCGTGGTGAGGGCCGCCTTGATCTGGTGGTTGTAATGCCGTTGCTGCGACTGCTGTGCCCTGACGAGGTGTTCCCGGACGATGGGCATTACTTTGTCGATCCGTTCCCTCATCTCACGCACGTGTTCGATGGTGGTCCGGTGTACCGCCGGCTGTTGTTCCCAGGCCTCTCGGGCAATGTCGAGCAGACGGTGGGGCTGTCAGCTGAAGAGCAGTTCAAACGGGGTGAAGCCCGTGGAGGCCTGAGGGATCTCACGAACGCCGAAGAGCACGTAGGGGAGCATCTGGTCCCAGTCCCGTTTGTCTTCGGCCGCCACTCGGCGCAGCATCTGCTTGAGGGTCTGGTTGAACCGCTCGATGAGCCCGTCGGTCTGGGGGTGGTACACCGTGGTGCATAGTTGTTGGACCTTGAGGAGCTTGCAAACGTCCGCCATCATCCAGGGCATGAAGGGGGTAGCCTGGTCAGTCAGGATCTGGGAGGGGATGCCGACCCGGCTGAACAGAAGGAATAGCTCCTTGGCTATGGCCTTCGTGGTGGCTTTACGGAGGGGAATGGCCTCAGGATACCTGGTGGCATAATCCACGATGACGAGGATGTGTTCGTGCCCCCGGGTGGACTTCGGCAGCGGCCCCAACAAAGGGAATGGCCTCAGGATACCGGGTGGCATAGTCCACGATGACGAGGATGTGTTCGTGCCCCCGGGCGGACTTCGGCAGCGGCCCCAACAAATCCATCCCGATCTGCTCGAAGGGCACCTCTATGATGGGCAGCTGTATCAGCAGGCTGGGGGGAGGGGTCCGAGGCAACGTCCGTTGGCACGTTGGGCAGGCCTGGCAGAAACGACGGACTTCAGCCTCTAGGCCCGGCCAGTGGAACCGGTCATGGAGGTGCTGGATCGTATTTTGGGCTCCCAGGTGGCCTGCCATTGGATGGGCATGGGCGATCTCGATCACTGCCTCCGTCTTGCTGCGCAGGACCACCAGCAAGGTTTTCTCCTCCCCCCGCCGCTGGGCGACACAGTAGAGCAGGCCGTTTTCCACAATGAAGTGGGGTGTTGGCTGGGGTGCCGGCTGGAGCTCCGTTCCTTCGGCCACCCTCACCTGAGCCCAGCAGTGTTTGAGGCGATCGTCCTCGAGCTGCTCCCTGGAGAAACCCCCGGCCCCAGTCACCTGCTGAAACAAGTCAAAATAGAGGTTAGGAGGAGGACGGGGCGACTCACCACCCCTGGGGCTGTCGGAGGCCAGCAGCACGGGACGTCTTCGTGGCTTTCCTGCAGGGCTTCTTGGTTGGGTGGTTCCCGGCTGGGCTGGCGGGCTGGGTGACGGCGGCGAGTAGGCGGTCGAACCCTGGCCAGTCCCTTCCCAGTAGGACCGGTACGGGTAGGTCCTGGACCACCCTCCGGGGAAACGGCGGCGCTCTCTCCCCTACCTCCCGGTGTTGGGTGGCCTCCGCCAGCTCTATGGCCTCGACGAGTTCATCCACATTGGCCGGGTTCCGCATGCCAGCGGCCTGCCGCAGCGGGCGGGGAAGGGCACGTAAGAGGTAGTCGACCACGACGCGCTCCGCTACCTGGTGTACGGTGGGACCCCCGGCCAGCAACCAGTGCTGGGCCAAACGGGAGAGGCTAGCGGTTTGGGCCCGGGCCGGCTGCCGAGGGTCGAAGGTCCACTCATTAAACAGCTGGGCAGTGCTGATCGGAGACAACCCCATCAGTCCTAGGATCTTCTTCCGTAAATCCTCATAGGAGGTGCTTTGTTCCGGGGGAAGCGCGAAGTACGAGCGCTGAGCCTCTCCCGTGAGCAGCGGTGCCACGATGCGCGCCCATTCCTCCTTGGGCCACGCCTCCCGAGTGGCTACGGTCTCAAACATCTGGAGGTACATCGTCCCATCATCGTGGGCCGTCATCCGGGGCAGCAGCTGGGTTGCCTGGACAAGGGGGTCAGGTAGCGGAGTTTGCGGGGCTGTGGCGAGGCGGAGCGGAGCGTGGCCCACTCACGTTCGGTTTCCCCCTGTCGGGCGGCCATGTGCTCCACGATTTGCTGCTGGCGGACGCTCACCTCAGTGAGGTGTTTCAACAGCTCTTCCATCGTTGGGGGAGGAGCGCCACCTGGGTAACCAGAAAAATCACGTGAGGTAAGGAACATGGGGAAAAAAAACAAAAAGCCAATCCAAACCAGTCCAATTCATAGCACGCAGTGCGGGGTGGGATCGTCGATGTCCTCTTCACTGTCCTGCCTGCATTCTCCACCAGTGTGGCGGGTTGAAGGAGGACACGACTCGAGGATAAGGGTGGATTTTATTGAAAGGAAGGGTGGTGATAGGCGTTGCTGTGAGGCGGTTTGGTGCTCAGTTCTCGGCGTCTTGGCTGTCGGTGCGCTGGTGCAGTGTGGGGCCGTGCTCTCCCATGGTTGGTGGGGCTTGCGGTCACACGCTGCTGTCTGCGGGCAAAGTGAAAGACAAGTTTAGCCGAGTCTTGTGGAGACATCTCTCACCTCTGTGCTGGGTTGCAGGGTTTATGAGAGCAGCGTCTGATGGGGCGCAGGTGTGGCCGCTCAGCTCATGATGAGCAGGTGCAGGTGTGCCTGCTCTGTTTCCAGGGCGACGCTGACGAGAGCTCGGGACACGTGTCACAACATTCAGGCTATAGAGTATGTACTTAGTGCTTGATAAGTAAGTACTTACCGAAATTGAGTACCTACTCGGAGAGTATGTGATTTCAGATGCAGCCACCGTCCCTGGTTCCATTCTAGAGCAGGCTTCTACAGGCCTCCAGGTGTAAACCTGCGCGTTCCAGACATAACTGCAGCCCATATTATGATGCCATAATTCACTGGCTTGCTTGCCATATACCAGAGGTTCTCAATTCTGGCCCTCAAAGTCAAAGTTCCAGCAGAGTTTAGCTCCAGACTTGATCAAATCCACCGGACTGTAACTTTCTATTAATCCTGAAGACATTGATGAGCTTGTTCAAGTGTGTTTGATTAGAGTTGAAGCTGAACTCTACAGAAAAGTGAGTTGAGAACCCCTGCAATATACTGTACTGTCTAAATGGAGATGGGACTAGTCTTTGATCTAGTGTTACATTATATATTGTTACAGTGGAAGACCTTCCCCTTTGTCCTACAGATCTTATGTTGTACGGTACAGTACAGTACGATTCGGGATGGTACACCCTCATCTGCAGTGAGTCTACCTCCACCCTTTAGGTACCAGACTACTGTGCTAGAAACTCTATTAAAACTTGATGCTCTTTATCATTCCGCTATCAGGATTGCCAAAAATGCTCCTTTCAATACACACCACTGTGCTTTATATTCATCTGTTAACTGGCCCTCCCTTCACAATCGCCGTAAAATTCACTGGTTCACCTTCATTTACAAGACCCTTCTCGGCCACTCACCTCCTTACTTAGGTCACCTGCTGCAGCCAAAGCCCGTCACATATAACACCCGGTCCTCACTTCATCTTCAACTAAGCATTCCCAAAACCACCTCTGCGTTTGGTCTTGCATCTTTTCAATCTGCTGCCGCTCGCGACTGGAATGCTCTGCAAAATATTCTCAAACAGTATAAACTAATTTCAATTTCATCCTTCAAAACTATTATATCATACTTGTTCACGGACATATGCAGTTGCTTCTCTACATATATATGATCGTCGAGTTGCGATTTGACTGCTCACAGTATACGTGGGGAATCAACATGTAGGATCCCTCAGAACCCGGATGTTTGTGGCTGTTTCAGAATAAACATGCTTTCCCGGGATAAACGCACTGCTTTGGTGATATGCGCAATTCTGTGTGCTGAAACGTCCAAAAAAAAAAAGGAGTCGGCGTATCTGGACGCGCAAGTGGCTCGGAAGACGTGGCCAATATGGTTTATCCATTTTGCAACGTGAACTGGGGGTAAGCAGGCATTTTCTTCCCTCTTTTATTTTTCTTTTTCTTTCGTTAAAGACAGTTGTCTTCCAAGTTTAGAGCACAAAACAGTGACCCTAAACTACCCAACCTACTGCTAAACAAGTAGTGTTTCAGCCAAGTGACTCAAATAATAGGCTGCATTATGCTGCAACACCTGATGGATTGCCTAGAACATCACTTACAGTATATTGCTATAGGCTATGACACTAGATATGAATTATATCTTTATGTCTCCAAATCCTGTTTCTGTTTGAACCCTATTTCACTGATTATTATGTCAGCTTATGATATCATTGTGCCATTTTCTTGACTAGTTTTCATGTTATGTAATGTTTTAATGTAAGTGGATGATATGAAGGGTTTTCGAGACCTTCTAAGGGTTTCTGTGGAGGACTTCAATTTCCTCTTGGAGAAGGTGGCTCCACACATCACAAAGAAGGACAAAACCCTAAGAAAGGCCATTAGCCCCAAGGACAGGCTTTCTGTCACACTATGGTTTTTGGCAACAGGTGAGTGTGCACACAAATCTAATCACAATTTAATACCCCTTTCTCTGTATCCCTCTCCATTCAACCAGGAATGATGACGTTATGCATCTTCCATACTCACCCATCTATCTATCTATCTATCTATCTATCTATCTATCTATCTATCTGTCTGTCTGTCTGTCTATCTATCTGTGTCTATCTGGCTATCTATCTATCTATCTATCTATTTATCTATCTATCTACCTGTCTGTCTGTCTATCTGTCTGTCTATCTGGCTATCTGTCTATCTATCTGTCTATCTATCTATCTATCTATCTGTCTGTCTGTCTGTCTATCTATCTGTCTGTCTCTCTGTCTGTCTCTCTGTCTGTCTATCTGTCTGTCTCTCTGTCTGTCTCTCTGTCTGTCTATCTATCTATCGATCGATCGATCGATCTGTCTGTATGTCTGTCCTTTCTGTCTGTCTATCTATCTATCTATCTATCTATCTATCTATCTATCTACAGGGGAAACCTTCAACTCGTTAAGTTTTCAGTATTGAATTGCAAGCACAACACTGTGCAGAACTGTTATGGAGACCTGTGCAGCCTTAACTTCTGTACTACGTGACGAATACTTAAAGGTAAATGACTGTAATGGTCATATGTATAATTGTACTCCTTTTGTTTGGAATAATCACATTACCCATGTCCACTCTGTAAGCAGAAAGCAGTTTTATTACACATCTTTTAAATTTAACACTTTGACAATAAGGTTTTTTTTTAACATTAGTTATGTGAGTAAATGTAAATGTGAGTAAAAATGACATTCCATAATTATGTGGTTGTCTGAATCCTTGATGTTGCCTTCAGCCTTGACATAACTGTTAATATATGGAGCTAAAAGAGTCTCAATAAAGATAAATGCACACACTACAATTACATATGCACACACAGGATTCATACATGCACACACATGATTCATAAATACACACACAGGATACATAAAATGCGCACAAAATTCACAAATGCACACACAAAATTTAAAAAGCACAGAAGAATCACAAATGCATACAAAATTCAGAAATGCACACAAAATTCAGAAATGCAAACAACATTTACAAATGCACTCAAGATTCAGAAATGCACAGGACAAGATTCAGAAATGTATTTCTGATGCACACACAAATATATCTTGATTTACAAACTGCTTGCGGTCTGTGAACTTCACTGCATTTGTGTGTGAATTCTGAGACTCCCCTGACTTGGCTCAACACACAAATGGCTTTTTTTTAAAACAGGGAATTATCTGCAACCAATCAGATATCTCCCTTGTTTTAGCCAATCACAAGAATGCACCCCACGTGGAGGATTGTTTACTTATAAGCCAATCACATGAACGCGTTCACACAGCGCGATATGCAAGTGGTGCGGGCGCGAGCGCGAGATATCTCTCTGTAATTCTGTCTATAACTCGCTTCAGACAACGACACTGGCAACGACAGGGGTGCAGTAAGTATAACTTAAAGTGTTTAGCTAGTTATCTCCTTGTTATGAGATGTTGTTTAATTGTTAATGTTAACAGGTTTAATTGTGCAACTATCAACATAAGCTAGCGAGCTAGGCTAGGGCCCAGGTCTTTTCTTGGTCTTGAATATGTAATTACCTTCATATTTTATATGAATAACTCCAGTTATTTTATTTACATAAAATAGAATCCATTTTTCTATATTGTCTGAAATTATTACCCGTTTTGTAATAAGTAGTGATATGGGCACAGTGCACAAGTGTAAATTTGTTCAATAACATTTAATATGCCTAATTTTTATACATGCATGTCTTTGTCAGGGAATACCCATCCCAGAGATTCAATGGGAGGAGAGTGGCTACACAAATGAGCCTCATTCCGGGGTCAATATCCCTGAACTGGACAGTCCTCTTTTTGATCTGGAAGTGATAGCACTGCGAGACAACATGGATCCATTGCAGCAATCGGATAGATTTGCCTTATACAACATTAGGAAGATTAGACCCTTCCTGTCAGAGCAAGCCACCCAACTTCTTGTCCAAGCTCTTGTTCTCTCCAGACTGGACTATTGTAATGCTCTCCTTGCGGGCCTTCCTGCATGTACTATCAAGCCTCTGCAACTGATCCAGAATGCAGCAGCGAGAGGTTTGCTCACAATAATCCAAAAACAACCAATTTTACAACTCAACTCACCAATTCACACTGGCTACCAGTAGCCGCTCGCATCAAATTCAAGGTACTGATGCTTGCCTACAAGATGACCACTGACAAGGCGCCAACATACCTAAGCTCATTAGTTCAATCTTATGCGCCCTCCAGAAGTTTGCGCTCTGCAAGTGAACGACAAGGTTCAAAATCCCTCTCACGGACCTTTTCCTGTACTGCGCCCAGCTGGTGGAATGACCTCCCGATCTCAATTCGAACAGCTGAGTCTTTACTCATTTTCAAAAAACATCTAAAGACTCATATTTTTCGCCTGCACTTAACCAACTAATACTAGTACTTACCTTTTCTTTTTCTTGTCTATCATATTAAAAAAAAAAAAAACCCTGGCTACGTGTTCTGTACTAGACTGAGACTTGTCATAGCACTTGTATACCTTTGTTGTTCTCTCGTTGATCTGATTGTTTCTACTGTTCTCATTTGTAAGTCGCTTTGGATAAAAGCGTCTGCTAAATGATTAAATGTAAATGTAATGTAAATGCAATCGGACTGTTTCGGGGCGGATATATACCTCAACACTGTCCAATACGTTGATAACTTAATTGAGGCAAGATAAAAGAGCTTGTGGCTCTCTTGCCACTTTCCAGTGGCTTCCTGTGACTTTGACCAAAAACTTAACAGAAACTACTTTAGAACATTTCAAATGATATTTTGATTGTGCCTTATGCTAGGAGCCCAGGATCCTCCATATTAATTGACACTACAAATGAATACAGTAAGTTAGTATGAATTTTATAAATAAGAAGTTTGTGTCTGGGTATTTTATTTTAAAAAGTAAAAAAATCCACCCCTAGTTTCCTCTCTACAGTGGCCATTGGATGTTTAGGAAAAGCAAGCCTCATCCTTAGCTAGGATGACTGAAAGCTAAGTCACATTTGGTGCTACATCCTGGGAAAGAACATGGTCCACAAAGACTTTGGTCCACACGGTCCATGGAGGACATTGCAAAGGATTCCCAGGACTTAACAGTTGCAGCTCAGTCAGCAGAAAATTCCATAGGAAAAGCCTTTTCAGACAAATGATTATTGGAATTTGTTTAATAGATACCTTTCAGCAACAACATTAAAACCAACCTTCCATATATTATTTTGGTCCCCCAAAACAGCCCTGACACAGTTGGGGCATGGATTCAGGACCTTTGAGGTGGAATTGGAATGTTGGCTCCAGGTCCTTTGGGTCTTGTTTGTTGCGGGGTTATTTTGAACATTCATGGAGTATTGACTTAATAGTATGAAAAGTATTTTTTTACTTGCACTTTGCATGCTATTTGTAAATAAGACATTTTAATAAAGAATTGATTTATTGCTTTAAAGAAATTCCTATAGTTTTTATACCTTGTCCCTGTAACTGTGGTGAAAACATTTTTGGAACTGATCCAATATTGAGTGAGAAGGCCATTTCAAATGGCTACATAAACCCGGGCAACTGTGCTACATAAAGAGCAAGACCATAAAAATGCTTGTTTAACACCTTTAATGTTGTTCAGGTGAACACAAAATTCTAGGAAGTCTTGTGTAAATTTATCAAATGTAGCAGTACAGTTGTATTTACAACACATCACTGTAAAGGGGTAACAAATTTAGACAAATCGGCTTTACAAAACCAACATCTGCATGTATTAAAAATGTACTAGCTGTATAAACGGTTCAATAATTACAACTTAATGTCTATGAAAATCTGAGCTTAATGAACTAGACAGGCCAAAAAAGCTACCACAGCTCTCAAAGAGATGATCTTTATATGATCCAAGCTCATTGCACTGCAGATGAAAATCAATAAAGAACTAGTGCAAATGAAAAAAAACACAGACTAAAGACAATCACCAAACCAGCCAAACAAGTATTTATTGACAGGTGAAGGTGGTGCCTGACAATCAAGTAGAATAATCAAACTTTATAACGTTAATGGTGCATAAATTAGCAGGAATTACTCTAAGTGATTCCATTTCAAAAGAGGGACTGGGTGCAAGAAGTTGATGACATTTGCACCTACACAAGTCCAAAGCCAGAACTTACAGAACTGAGGGCCATCATCAAGTCCTGGCGAAAAATCTTGTAGGTCTGGTAGTGGCTGGGGAGCTTCAACTTGAAGAAGCAGGTGTGAGCCACTGGATAAGTTGAGGTCACAACCTCAACATTGAGTTTTCTTGTTGGCAGTTCCCACCCCACCCAAAACTTGATCAGGTCACGCAGCACATCTGGTGACGCTATGGAAGAGAAAATTGTACTTGTGATCCCTCAAAACTTTACATTGGAGTAGATCTTTCAAAAAAATATGAAGTAACGATTCTCTCATAAGATTCTTATTTTTTCAGCAAATCCAGTTATGGCACTCTTAGAAACTTTAAAATATCACAGTGCTGAACTTAAACAGTACAAACTTTACAAAAGTAAAATCCCTGTAGTCTCTTTTCCTCTCCTAGTTTAGAACGTCAAAAGGTTTACTTTAAATGCTGCTTTAAATACTGTGGAATGGAAACAAAGTATGAAGTTTAATTTAGCAATTGTATGTGCATTTGTGTTTCATTTCATCTCAGTGTGAGCTGGGCTTTACCGTTTCTCTCAAACATTCACATTTACAGTAGGTAGACATCCAAAACGTCGTTTCTACCGCCGCTCGTACCGCCGCCGCGGCGTCTGCAAAGTGCATTTGCAGCTTTTGACTGCTGAGTGGCGCTTTAATCACAGGTTTTCAAACAAGCGCATCAAAGCACATTTTCGCAAATACACGTCAGCTTTGCCTCACCGAAGTGTTATATTTGATTGCAGTCGGGGAAAATGAAAGAAAAAATATTTAATATTCACAGATGAAAGTTTAGTCCTTATGAAGATATGTGCGTTTCTTAGAATGAATTCAAGCAGGATAAATGTCAAGCCTATGAGCCTGTGCTTATATTTTCTCTACACCATATTTTAGATTAGACACATTAAAATAGTGTGCAGTATTATTAATATAATATGAATTATGTGTTATATTATTAAAAAGAAAATGTGGTTTACTTTGCATCGGAGCATTAAAAGTGGTAGCCTATTGTGAGCTAGGCTTGCGTGTTTTATAAATTAGTTTCTTTATTTTAGTAAAACGTAAGGCACTGTATAATTTCGCTCCCATTATTTAGGCCTAATTAAAACAAGAAACGAATAAATGAAACCCTCACGATTTAACTAAATCATTGCAACTCTAAAGAATGGATGGATTAATAAAACGTCCTCACTTATCAACAAAGTGCACATGATGTAAAAAAAAAAAAATAAAAAGAGCTTCATTAATTGACAACTTCAGTGATTTTAAATGGAGTCTTCTTTGCTTGCTTTCATATAATTTAAGTAAAGTAAAAAATAAATAAATAAATTGCAGCCGCATTTAAATGCAGGTTTGTATAATATTCCGTAAAATATCAGTGCAAGATTTGCTCTGCATGATGCTGAGTGCACGCAGCATTTATTCTTATTTGTCTACATATTTTATCTTCATTACAAATCTTGTTTTGGTTTTATTTTGGATAATTGCATGTTAAAAAAAAATATTTACTTTGTAATGCATATGCAAAATGTGAATTATTATTCATATTCAAGTGTTTGTGCAAAAATTATTAATGCGCATGCATGACAGGGAGGCGCCCTCTCGATCACGTAATTTTTTTCCTAATAATGAAATAACTGAAAATTGTGGCGTCTCACATACATGAGAAATATATCTACAGAAAGCTTGAAATGTCTTCTAAACGAATCAATTCAAAACGAAAGCATTATGTAATACTGTGAAGGTTGTATTTCTGTTTAAAGGCGCGTCCATGTGGAGAGAGTCAGCACTGTGAATTTCATCTTGCAGCCGACAAGAAAACATTTGTTTATTAATAAATAATTAAAATGTCTCCTTTTTCTCATAATTATTAGGCTACTTCTGCCCTGTGCTTTGTGACGAACTTAATGCATGTTCTTGAGCGTGGAAATATATTAAGGCTGGATTATAGTTGTAAATTTACTATAAACTTGCGATTAGCTGAATAATGACAAATGAACGACTAGTAACTAGAAAAATCTTACATGGGAAGCAGACCTATTTAAATACCATCTAGACATCTCTGTTAAAGTTTTTAAAGAATTTTATACGCATTTGCATAAATTCTTCCTTCAGAACGGTCTGTAATGGATAGATGCCTTACTGATTTTTCCTCTGAAACACAAAAAACGAAAATTGAAATAAAATAAATATTTAATGTTTTGAGAATGATTGGGCTCAACCCTCCCCGCGGGTTGAGACACGCTGCCGAGCAGAGTATGAGCAGTGCGGTGTTATTCTGACTGAAGAGGAGCGGATTTTTTAAAAGTCAGGAGCGTCATGATTTTCACTCGCTCCAGCACCGCTCCATCACGAGTACAAGTCATGCCAACAGCCCTTAATATAACTGCATATTTAGCAAGAATTCACATGATAAACATATTTAGCTATAGCTTGATACTCATAATCTCTCCGATCAGAAGACTATAATGACGGCAATAGTCGAGCGGGATGTTACAGGCTAGTTCTCAAGGAATTTGTCTTCCTTTTACTGATTATTTTCGGGTTAAAGCATGATTTAAACAGATACAGCACATTCACACGTAATCGATCTGTAGATAAAAATAACTGATGTAACTGTTATTTTCATCACAAACAAAATTTGCACAGCAGAAAGCAGCAATAATACCTTTAATGCTGACAATTTTATTAGTTTGGCGTTTGGTAGGACAAAAAGTTTGCACACAATAGCCTAATCCCCTTTGAAACTCTCCTGTAATTTTATTTATTTATTTATTTTTTATTTTTATAAGCTATTATGAACATAACATTTCAACTTTAGCCACGGAGTGAAGGCGGAGCAGTGTTTCTGGTATCAATGAACCGCGGAGCTTAGTGATTATTAAATGCTCGGAGCGCGGAGGGAAGTTGTTGCTGCTTCCACTCCGCTCACATAGGCCTACTGTACTGCCGAGTGAGAGAGATGTTTCACCCTATAATGAACAAGGCCGTCCGGTGTAGACACAGTTAGACAGTGTCTGCTATATTTACAAATAACTAATATAAGAAATAAAAATAAATATACATAACCTAAAACCAGCGGCATAACGAGAAACGAAAATATAGACTAGAAAACTGATTTTAGGCCTACACTTGGTCTGTCCTCCGTCCATGACACTGACTCACTGCGGAGCTGCCAGTTTTAATCTGAACAGCTCTTAACGCCGAGCGGATGGCATGATGGGCTAGTATTAAAAAATAATATATTTTTATATTAAAACTTGTTTTGAACAATTTCTTTGTCATTTGAATATTGATTTTAAGTAGGAAGGCAAAAAAAAAAATCGATTTAAATTGTAAATAGGATTTTTTTGTGAAAAAAAATCGGGGATTTTTTTTAGGCCATAGGCCTATCGGCCCGCCCTAATGCAACAGTTTTTTTTTTTTTTTTTTTTTTTTTTAAGTTAAGGCAACTTCCTCTGAAATTAAGTTATAATAACTAATAAACTTTATTGCGCTGTACAGTAGTCAACATTTGAAGTGATCAAACCTTTCTTTAAAGTTGTCCTAAAAACCTGTTTCTGCAAGTTTGAAACCCTCATAAGACTGTCCATATGAAAGAGCAAGAGATTCACACCTTTATCTCGACCCCCACAAGTTATATAGAACTACCCCACCCCCTCCAGCTGAACTGAACTCGGTCTGTTTTTTAGCTGTGAGGAACGGTGTGTTGATCATGTTAATGGGTTGAAACATGCCTGCACTCACAGCAGCCCTTCTCTTTTTATTTCATTATTTCCCCACAGCCCATATTATTATTTTCACTAGACCAAAATAATAACAAATTATCAATTGATAATTAATCATTATTTTTTTACGAAAATCATTGTTATTTGTGAACGTAGGCGTTTGAAGAAGGCTTTAAGACCAAGAGGAATCCTCCGTCAGCTGCTCCCGCTTCACAGCGCGCGGGACTCGCGCAAACTGACCCAACATTTAGCAAGACAGAAAACATTCAGTCTGCCTGAAGGAAGACGTATTTAACAGTTAATGCTGTTAAATAGAGAGTAAAAAAAAAAAAAAAAAAAACAAGAAAAAAAAAATACAACTAGTGTAGGCTATCCTTAAACTTGGAGCTCATTATATTGAAGTACAAATCCAAACACCAGAAGGCCTACACTCTCAACTTTTTAACTGCAGGCAGATATAGGCCTATATTATTGTACATTACAACAAATATTTGGATTCCTTATTTTTATTAAAGAATAAATACTTATTTCTTCAAGAATAAACATTATAAATAAATAATTAAAGAAAGAACCTCGATTAATAGCCCTTATTTGTAGATTGTAGGAGATATGCGAGCGATTCATAAATTTAAAAAAGAAAAATGTGGGTGCTTGGTTTCAGAAAACGAATACAGCTCGTAAAAAATGCTATGATGCAAAAGTCATGCTAACTTATTAATTCATAGAAATAATTTAATTAAAAATTTTTTTTTTCGAGATTCAACTTGAATTTCAATACTATTGACTTTAAAATCTCAAGGAGTTTATGTTGAAACGGAAAATGTCACATGGTTACAGTGCATTGCATATCCTAAATGAACTTGTATCTTGTATCGTATCCGAAGACTTGAGTGCATGTTAGCATAAAACTAACAATATAATTTGATTTGATTTGATTTTTTTTTTTTTTAAATGAACAATTCCTGTATAAAATGTGAACAGCAACCTTTATATCAAACATTTTGAAATCGTCCACAGCTGAGCATCGCAGGAGGCAGATCTGAAGTTATATTTGTTTGTTCACGAAGTGAATGTGATGCACAAAGTCATTTTTTAGATGCAATGGAAAAATAAAGCTGGATAAAAACATACACGAAAACACGCTAAAAAATAAATTACATTTGTGAGAGTTTGCATTTTATTACATTCAGAAATAATAACGGCAGGCCTAATAATGCTAGGCTAATGTACCAACAGGACATTTTTAGTTCCCTTCACTTTACAACAAATCCTTTAAATGTAAAAAATTATCAGAACAGAACAAGAATTACAAATATATAATTCTCATGGATAAATATAATTGCAGCAGGCTATTATATATAATAATATAGGCTTATAAACAACAACAAAAAAAATAATAATAATTAAAAAATAATTTAAAGCGATAGGCTACCATTATGTTGGGCTTATCTCTCTTATTCGGGCAACAAATCCAAACATGTTGCCCATTGAAGCTAAACTCTTATTCATTAGGTAAAATAGGCTTTGGGTTTCACACGTGTTTCAGTATCGACGAAAAAAATAAATAAAATCATAATTAGCAAAATTATGCCAAAGTGGACCCCTGCATATCGCGCATGGCTCGGTGAACGACTGCTGTTTCCCAATGAATATGTGTGCATGAGGCACCAGCGCGATCAAAGTCACAATTCACAATTATTGGTCACACAGTAAGGCATAATTCAAAATGCAAAGTGTGAGCAGTTTGAAAAATCAAGAATAATAACAGAGTTCATAAGAATTATTTGTAAATGCTGGACCGTTCTCATTTCACTCTGCAAATGGGAACCTGAAGATTATTATATATTATTATTTTTTTTTAAACCAAGACTGAACCGAAATGAAAACATTTTAATCCGTATGTATTATATATATATGTATATATATATATATATATATATATATATAATGACTGTTTAAAAACAATAGCATGCATAAGAGGCTTTGTGTAAAGGTTTTTTTTTTATTTTTTGATGAGTAGACTGTAGCCTAAGACTATCCTATTTTTAGTGGCTTTTAAGGATGTTATAATGTATATTATAATGTTATTGTTTGTTTTACGTCTTCCTCTAATTCTACAATTACATTCAGTTCGCAATCCGTCCCTTTGCGCCACCTGGCGGTAGTTTCGCGAATGATTTTAAAAGGCGACTGACTTGCAGTTAACGCTGCGGCCCTGCGGTGGCGGTACGCGCGGCGGCCCCTTACTCTTTTTCTTTTTCCCCTTTTGGTTGTCTACCATCTGTATGTCTTCTCCTTTCCCTGTGCTGTTGTAAAGCACACAGCAGAGGACAGAAAGGAGGAGGGAGAGAAACATGACCATTTGACAATAAAACAGTAAACCAGCTCACACTGAGATGAAATGAAACACAAATGCACATAAAACATGGTAAATATGAAGAACCACATTATTATTGTAGCAACTGGGATTGTTATGAGGAAACAATTATGTGTGAATTAAGATGAGAATGAAAAATAAGGAAATAAAAACCATTTACAGTACGTTTTGACGAGTTGAGTAGTTCACACATAATGACTGGCGACCGCCGATCGATCACTGATTTACTCCCGATCACAGCCTGACAGTCGCCGAGCAGCAAATCGGGCTAAAAATCGTGTAGTGTGAATCGTATTTAACTGTGGGTTAAGCTCCTCACTTGATTCCCTTGGGAAAATTAAGGGGTGGACATCTGGCCTGTCTGAAAGAAGTGGCCAGATTCCTGTTTGTTTAAGGCCTTTCCGTATTTGTTTAATTGGCTGTTTAACACGGTGAAGTACCTGCAGACAGAATTGGACAGGAACAGAAGGTAACAATTTACACAGAGGCACTATTTTATAAGAAAGAGAACTCAAACACAAATACAAAAAAAGTTTACACGGCCAACCTCCAATATAAATACTAACAAGGTAATTTATAAAAATAATTACTGCATGTGAAAGCAATTCCTGGAACAGCCAGACACGATTGGTGGAGTTTGGAAATGGAAGATCCCAGGACAGGCAAAGATCAGTCCCACTTTGGTGAATTTCTTCTGCAGTAAGTTCAGCATTCTTCAGCAAAAGCAGGTACGCATTCACAAAAGGTAAAAGAATTTAATTACATGAAAAGTTGTCACCATGCAATTCACAAAAAGGCGAAAGGTACAATAAAAATAACTAACATTTGGAGTAAATAACAGACACCAAAAGCTTTGGAAATCACAGATTACAAAATGTCTCGGCACAGACACGTGTGTGACATGAACAAAAATGTAGTAATTCGTACAAATGTGCAATGTGTAACCAAGTTACACACCAAACCAATTGTAGCTGATACTGCAGTGTCCATGCTTTCACCAGTCACTAGGATCACAAAATGCAAAATAAATGCCTTCAACAAATCACCATGCCATCACAAAAAGGTTGCTTTCCCGCTGGGGGGAAATTGGGGGAAATGTGTTGGGGAGGGTTTTTTTTTGTCTGCCATCATATGGACCATGCCATCTCAATAGGTTGGGCTTTCTTTCCCCCGCGACCAGGACAGCAGCTGCAGAGGGAATTACCGATGGTCTTTCTTCTCCCCCTCAAAAAGGGTTGTAGGAGCAGCAGAGCCTTAATAAAAAAAATAATAAAAAAAAAAAGCCAAGAAACATTGAGCATTATGTTTAAAAACATGCTTGATCACAGTTAGACCCAAATGTGTCTTTGGAGGTTCATTTAGATTAAGTTATAAGCACTGCCTCCAGCCCTGACTGCTGTAGTCTCTCTCTGTGCGTTTGGGGCCGAGGGCAGCTCCCGGGCCAATAACTGCACAAAAGCCCGAGCTGCTACCTCGGCTTGGAGCAACAGACCCTGTCAAACAGTCACTTAATTCACACGAATTTCAACTTTATGGAAAGATACTAGCCTGACCCTATTAGCATGCAGACCCGCTAGCCTAGCTCGCTAGCTTATGTTGATAGTTGCACGATTAAACCAGTTAACATTAACAATTAAATAACATCTGCTTCTTTGTGGGAAGTCGTGGCCTAATGGTTAGAGAGTCGGACTCGCAATCCAAGGGTTGTGAGTTCGAGTCTCGGGCCGGCAGGAATTGTAGGTGGGGGGAGTGCATGTACAGCGCTTTCTACACCCCTCAATACCACGACCTTTGAGGTGCCCTAGAACAAAGGCCCCAAAACCAAACCCCCCAAACTGCTCCCCGGGGGCGCCGCAGCATAAATGATACCCACCAACTGCTCCGGGTGTGGTGTGTTCACGGTGTGTGTGTGTGGTTCACACTGCTGTGTGTGTGCACTTTGGATGGGTTAAAAGCAGAGCACGAATTCTGAGTATGGGTCACCATACTTGGCTGTATGTCACGTCACACATCTCATAACAAGGAGATAACTAGCTAAACACTTTAAGTTATACTTACCACGCCCCTGTCGTTGCCAGAAGCGAGGTCTCAACCAACTGACAGACAGAACTCCACCGCGCTAGATCGCGCCCGCGCCACTTGCATATCGCGCTGTGTAAACGCGTTCATGTGATTGGCTTATAAGTAAACAATCCTCCACGTGGGGTGCATTCTTGTGATTGGCTAAAACAAGGGAGATATCTGATTGGTTGCAGATAATTCCCTGTTTTAAAAAAAAGCCATTTGTGTGTCGAGCCAAGTCAGGGGAGTCTCAAAATTCACACACAAATGCAGTGAAGTTCACAGACCTCAAGCAGTTTGTAAATCAAGATATATTTGTGTGTGCATCAGAAATACATTTCTGAATCTTGAGTGCATTTGTAAATGTTGTCTGCATTTCTGAATTTTGTGTGCATTTCTAAATTTTGTATGCATTTGTGAATCTTCTGTGCTTTTTAAATTTTGTGTGTGCATTTGTGAATTTTGTGCGCATTTGTGTATCCTGTGTGTGTATTTATGAATCACGTGTGTGGCATTTTGAATCCCTGTTGTATGCATCTGAATCTGTGTGTGCATATGTGAATGTAGTGTGTGCATTTATCTTTATTGAGACTCTTTTAGCTCCATATTAATAAGCATGAGTTATTTGTAACCAAAACCCAAATTTTGACTAAAAAAAAAAAAAAAAAAAATCCAAACACAGAAAATAAAAACAAACCATTTTGAGCTGTATGGGGATCCTAATGATTGAATAAAAATAGCGTCAGAGTGGAAGGCCATTTCCAAAGATTTTGCTGACAAGTGGAACTTTCCACACTGCTTAGGGGCTGTGGATGGCAAACACATCTTCATTCAACCCCCTGCCAAGACTGGAAGCTTGTTTTACAACTCTACAGGTCCAGGTTTTTCGTCATACTTATGGCAGTAGTTGATGCCCCAATACAGGTTTTGTGTATGCAAGTGCAGGAACCCAGGGCAGAGTGTCTGATGCTGGTTGTGGTTTGCCCAGTCTGACCTGAGAACAGTTGCTATGGACGTCTGGCCCTACTGCATGTCCCCCCCTGATGATACCCTTCCCAACACCTGTGTCATGATGCCCTACATGTTCATCGGTGACAAGGCCTATCCACTGAAAACCAATCTCATGAAGCACTGCTGGGCCTGGTTTACCTGATGTTGCACTGGCACAGATGTGAAAGGCCTTGTCTGAGATGAAGGTGCCCCCACAAATGGTGGTTGGTACTGACTTGCTTGCTCTGCCTCTTTGAGGCCATCATGGCAACATATTCATGATATTTCTCCTTAGTTTTAGCTGCAGTGGCTTTATCTTTAACAATCTATTCTCAGCTGCATTTGCTACTTGCTGGCCAAAAAACATCTCCAGACAGGTCATTTGTGGCATTAGAATAGTGTTGAATTGCACCTGTTTTAAACAATGTGAGTTTTGCCATCTCAATTACTTTACTGTCCGATGGCTTTGCCTTGGTTCTGCCAAATCTAGGCCTTTTAGCACTAGTGTCACCACGCACGACACAGACTCTGAGGTTTCCCCTTCCAATGCTGGGCTGCTTGGAGGCTGGCTCAATTTTGTGTAAGTAATTAACTTTCACAATTACATTTATTCATTTAGCTGACACACCATTTGTGTCAAAAATTAACTTACACTGGAAACTTAACAGAATGAAAGGAAGATAACAATGAAGTTTCACAATGTAAGCAAATGTGCCCTCAGTCTAAGAATACTTACTACCTTTGCATTGCAAATATAAAATCAGAGGATGCACAGAGCAGAGTGGGCAATTTAAAAGGGCAAAGGAGACATGTAGCTAGTAGATACAAGACAAGAAACTAACTTTTTAAAACTTTTTTTTTTTTTTTTTTTTTTTTTTTTTTTTTTTTTACTAAGAGGTTGATTCGGTGGGTCTGTGTGTCACCATGGGCCTTTTACAAAAGTCCAGATGTCTGAGGATCCAGTTTTTGCTTGGATGGTAAGGGGTTCTGTCCACTGCCACTGGGTTTAGGCTTTATAATATACGTTTGCATATTGGGTTCTTAGCGATGCTAATTCTTTTCACCTCATTAACAAACTGCAAAAAAAACAAAAAAAAAAAATAAAAAAAAAAAAATCAATTACAACCAACATTTACATTTTACCCTCTTCGTTATTACTTCTGCATCCTCCTATTTATAACAGTATTTTTATCATCTCTCTCTCACTCACACACACACACACACACTTAAGCGTTTTAACTAATCACCTTGTAATGAATATAATATTTTCATTTGTTAGAAATAAGAGCAAATTAAACACAATTAGAGACTATTACTAAACAATAAGACAAATACAATAGAAGAAAGATACAAATGGACAGTTATGTTTATGTAGGCCTATGTAGCTCAATAATTTTCTCTCTCTCCTCTCTCAGGAAAAAACGAGAAGATAGATGGAAAAAAAATTGTTAAATGTGCGTTTTATGCATATGTGTGCATCTGTGCCTATTTTTGAAATCACTTTTTAATACAAATTTTTGGACGACGATTGTGCTGAGATGTAGGCTTATATGTACTTATTTATATCTGTTATTTTTCATTTTATATGTGGTGTTTAGTGTTATAATTTTAAAACTAAAACCTTACATTCTAAATAAGAAACAGGCTACTCAGTGTGGGACGATTGCAATCCAAAAGTAGGCTATATTTTGATGTAGATTTTAGCCACTTCCTCTGGTTAGACACTAACTGGATTGAATTGTCTCTGTACTTGTACTCTACACATTGACAATAAAGATAAATCTAATCTAAAGGTGTCTTGAGGTATCACCTCCCTTATCAATATTCAGTAGGCCACTGACTTTGAATATGTATCATTACGAAGCTCTAAACCATAAGTAATAAAACCACATGACATTTCTGTCAAAGTATGTCTATGTGAAGTGTCTACTGTGTTTTTTGATAATAAATATTAAATAATTTGGTTAATAAATATTTCTTTATTATATATACCATAAACACAAATTTAAACTAGCATTTAGTTAGCAATAATTAGCCTGTGCCTAGTATGTTATCTGGTTATCTCCTTACATGTACCTATTGGGTAACTTATGAATTCATATCACAAGTTGAATATCATTTTTACATAACTTTTTTAGTATATTATGCATACTGGCGTCAATTTTTAAATAAATAAATACTATGCCAAATGACAAAATAATTAATCTGAATACTTATCACAAGTTCTTGAATATCATAACTTCTTAATATTATGCATTAACTTAATATGGCATACTGGCGTTAAATTTTATGGACATACTGGCGGTTAAAATTTTAAAAAAATAAATAACTTTACTATGGAAAAATGACAAAATAATTTAATCAGAATACTTACCAAAATTTTGCTCACTGTTCACGCTCGCCAATCTCTGCAAGATTTGGTGGGTGATTCAGATTTCTCTTGGAACCAGCTATTAGAAGACTTACAATTGTTTCAGACAGGTTTCTCACGTCACATCTACGTATTCATCAAGCTTAGTTTTGAGTCTGCAGCAGCAAAGTGATTAGCTCGACTCCCAGGAAGTGCGTGCTTTTCTAATTGACTTTTCACTTGTCTCCGTTGAATCCAATGGGGGTCGCTGTGTGTCATTTCTTTTTTACTGTTCTATGGTTCGTAGCCTGACTGCTTCAATAGTGCGATACCTCACGAGAGGCGACCAAAGTTTTGACAATTGGTCAGAAATATCCCATCCGAACCGACCAACTGATGCTGGTCGTTCGGGATGAGGTTAATCGCCTCTCGTTTTTCCCCACTTTCTGCACGAACCCACTGCACGACCACAAATACGACGCACGACACAATGCTGAAAAATCGGCCCGACCCCGACAAAAAAAGAGTTTCGCCCACTGAGGGTCGAATTGCTCTTGTGGTTTCGGCTCAAAAATCGGATGAAAAATCGGCACCAGTGTTATGCCCGCCGGACCTAAGAAGTGGGTATGCTTATTCCCACTTGTCAGGTTCAGCTGCCAATTGTAAATAAGAAAACCTGTTCTTAATTGGACTTGCCTGTAAAACTAACTACCGGTAAACAAAAAAAAAGAACCCCAAAAAAAAGTGGTATGGTGTAGGAGTTCACTTTTTTTTTGTACCAATTCACACAACTTCTGACCAATGGAAACTTAAAACATAATAAATGCCACCACCGTGTACTGTAAACCTGAAGGCGTACCACTCAATTGAAAATGAGGAGAATCTGCCATCTGAGGTCCGTGTCTGCAAGACCTGGTTTTGAGACTTAGATCAATGTACCTGAGCTTTTGATAAAAGAATAAGAAGTTTGCTGACCGGAAAAAATAAACTTCTTTGTGTTGTGTTTTTAACAATTGACTAATTGACTTTACAGACAAAGATTGTAAATAACCTGAAGACTTTGACATCATGTGCACTGAAAAAAAGTTACTTGTTATATAATCCATATGTTATTCAGGACTTCAAAGAAACGAATTGTTGGATCTAAAACACTTATTATTGTTACTACTGGAAATATCTGAGAAACATGAGGGGGGTGAGGAAAAATGAAAATGGAAACAATAATAATGTCTTTTTTTATTCTCTTATTAATGTAGGAAGAAGAGATACAGACACACAAAGGATTAGTAAATAAGTACAATTAAAAATCTTTTTATTTATTTATCAGATATCTATCTTGCTACTTTAAAAAATCACTTTGAGTCACATGATATTCATGGGTCCTGTGCTGAAACTCTTTATACAAAGTTACATGCATAGACAGATGAGAACTTATGAGTATAGCATAATATACTGACTTTTATACAGTCATCTATTGCAAATACAGGTTCTTATGTTAATAATTCTAATTGATTTTCATGTTAAATTATACGCTAAAGGTTTGGTTTTACTGAAATCACATTCTGCAAAGATCCTGTTATCTTAAGGGAAACAGTAGATAACCACTGAAAGTGTTGTGTTTATTCTGGTCATCATATATCCTCGTTCCAGACCAAAGTCTCACATAGACGACATCTCCAACCTCCAGAATCAACACGACTCCTTTTGAGGAGTTTACAGCGTACTGATCCTGATGTCCATGTGCTATAACCACCCTCTCTCCGTTCTTCACAATGGAGACAGTTGCTGAAGTTGAGGAACTACCATGACCATAGATAGAGAAGTTGAACATGTACGCTCCTTTCAGTGGTCCACGGGGCGGCCACAGTGAAAATAACAAAAATAAAGCAGATAACAAAGATAAAGAAGAGAGGGAATCAGCTGTGCACAGTGTAATAGTTTTGAAACACGGTCAGATCATTTGATTCTCTTATTCACATTTACACAACTGCAGAGAGGTTTGAAATGACAGCAGAAGGATTCTCGTTACTATTGAGTTTTGTCATTGATAATTTACCTGTAATTGGGTTGTAGGCGTTTCCCGATGTTTGTGAAGACGTTCCTGTAGGTTAGAGTGATTTCAGTGGTGAAAGGACCAATATGTCCACTGCCAGATTCCATCAGAGAAGCTGAAAATGCTATCTCTCTGTCTGTTATTGAAAAATATTAGCAATATTGTGATATATTACTGTTTAACACTGAGGATGTAAACACTGATCTTAATAGAATTCAATCACAGTTTTACCTCGGTTTCCTTTCCTTTCTCAGCTCCTCCACTTGACTCTCAGTAAGATTAGACATTTCTGTGAAAAATGTTTAAATGCTTATTATAACAGATAGAGATAACATCATTTTTCCACCAGTAAGTATTCAATTTTACACTATTGTTTACAACCACCATGCAGTGTATTGCATTAGTGTTTTCCTGCAGGATCTCTGAATAAAATCGAGAGTGAATGTTCTGGTAAGATAACCACCATCAGTTTTCTTGTTTTCAGCTCTTCTCTCCGTCGCAATCTCTCTCTCTAAGGCTCTGATGTTGGCTTTCTGCTCTGTGACGGTGGCGGGTCAGTTTCTCTCAGTGCTGCGTGCGATGGATCAGGGAAGCTCAGATGGCAGTATTGTTGGCTTGTCAGATTCATCTCCTCCGAGGGTCTGTCTGAGCTGGATTCTGTCTTCTGTGTCCTCAGTGCTGAGCTGTTGACTGATCTCATTCTCAGAGAGTCCTCCATCTACCTGCTGCTGCTGTACCACAAACACAAAGGGTTTCCAGCAGCAGCAGTGTACATAAACAAACCCTTTCATTCCTTCACTGATGTTCAGCTCTTGCTCTGTCATCCTCACAGACCCTCATTGCTCTTTTTTATAGTGTCCTGATTTACTGTCCTTTTGTGCTTGATTTTATAGTGCTTCAGATAAAAAGTTAATTGTTAATCATATTTAAAGGGGGTATGTTTCCGGGTTCAATAGACGTTTACAAAAAAAATCTATTTATGAGGGTTTTGGGGCACAAAGGTTGAGCAAAACAGAAAATAACTAATCTTTTTTAAATTGATATAGAAATGTCACGCCACTTTCTGGTATCCATGTGGATCTGGATGTAAATTTACAGAGACAAAATCAGCAAGTAATGTTGACATATGTTGAAACCTTGTGAGAATACTACTGAAATAGGGCATGATTTAATGTTTACTGGTTTAACTAAAGAATGAGTTGACAGTTATTTCTGTGGTGATTGATATCATGCCACAAATGTTGCTGATGGAGTTTGAATGTTATTTCCCCCACATGCAACAATCTTATATCAACAGTGCATGGAATTAAACAATAAAAAAATAAAAATAAATAAATTATATTCTTACTTATTGTATAACTAAAATATAGAATATACTGAACATGGCAGACTATATGTATAAAACACAAGAAATGGTATTATTTTGCGGAAGAACTCCTTTCTGCACAACCTCTGCTCAGGAATTGCTTTATTTATTTTTTTTAACACTTTATTTATTATATATTTTCTTAAACAAATCAAAACTATACAGCACATATAAAACCAACACATATTCACTCACATCTCAAAAAAAAAAAACAAAACAAAAAAAAAAAAAAAAAAAAAAACAAAACAATATAAAAAAATAAATAAATAAATAAAATAAAAAAGGAGAAATATGCGGAGAAAACAACAGTATACAATATGTATAAAACAAAAGTGGAGGCATTAGTCCAATAACCACCTCAGGTATGAATTCCAACCTCTTCTTATCTCAGTGGATCAATTCAACCAATTCCTGTAGGATCAATATTACCAAAGTAATTTATAAAAGGTTGCCATATCTCAGAAAACTTATCCTCTTTATTTTTTAAGGAGAATCTGATTTTTTCTAGATCCAAATGTTTCATTATATCCCTCATCAAATTTATATATGTGGGGGCAACTTTCTGTTTCCAGTTTAAACAAACATAGTTAATCTTTCTCGCTAGTAGAGACAAACAAAATGAAATCATATTTTTGTTCAGCCCTGTTTTTAGCTATCTTAGATTCAACAATACCTAAAACCACGCTTACCAGGGGATCTAAATCAATTAGCCTTTGTAAAATATTCTTGACAATGTCAGAAAAAATACTTCTCCCAGTAGGATGCATAATTTTGGGCAGCTCCAAAACATATGGGCAGCGATGCCGTGTGCCACCATCCACAACGGTCACATGAAAGGGTCTACATTTGGGAATATCTTACTAAGTTTTTGCTTAGACCAGTGTAAACGACTTTGTATTTACTTTAAACTGATATGAGTCCGTGTCTTGCACAAACTGACAAGCCCATGAATTATGTTGTAAGGGATGCCTCCCATTGGTCTTCCTCTGTAATTTCAAAACTTTCAAAGTCTTCCCGCCCCAGGGGAGGACTGTCAAGTGTTCTAGAGTTGATGTGCCATTCTTGTCAACTGGAAAATAGTGCTTATCTTATATATGAGATACTTCTTTATTGTAAGGATCACGCAGAGAGTATCATTTCCATTATGGTTTGATTTGGAGAGTTGGTGGTATAATAAATGATTATTTTTGTTTAAACAAAGTTTCGTAGCTGCAAATATTTAAAAAAAAATGTGATCGAGGTATTCGTAGCTATTCGTAAGCTAATTCGAATGATGGGAAATATACTTCATCAATACAAATATATCGATAAAGCTATACATTCCCTTTTGCAACCCAATCATCAAATGTTGTATTTTTAAAACGATGGAGCAAACAGTGATTTTTTTATAATGGGGCTTTGAAGGGGAAACCAGCTTGCCAGCCAAAAACAATTTTCGAAACCTGGGACCAGGTATCTTGAGTGTATGTGATACCTACTGTGATTGTCTAATGGATAAGGGGCAATATAGTGGGTACAAGGTGGGAAAACAAAATAGCCGCAGAAAGTGAGGAGGATGGACCAAAACAGCATGCACTTTCTATGCTTACCCATAGTTGGGGTTGTTTTTTGTAACCCAGTAGGCCATCATTCTTTAATATTCTACGCGCCCAGTAAAAAAATCTGAAAGTTTGGGAAGTCCCATTCCTCCTTTTGATTTTTGGGGTCTCTGTAAAAAAAAAAATGCCTTTCCTTCTTTAGGGGCATCGTCTTCTATCACAAATAAATTCTGAAAATAATTTTTATCAAGGGGGGAACCTCTGGAAAAAAAACTCGTCTTATCTATGTATTTGGTTATACCACTGAAATAAAAATCAAAAATTTTGGAAGAATGTTCATTTTGATAATATAAATTTTTCTTCCTGCTAGTGAAATGAGATTGGGTGAGCCCTCTCTGTAGATCCTGTGTTATTTGATCAAATAATTTTGAAAATTCTTCTTCATATAAAATCCCACAACAAATTTCTTAGTGACATTGGATTCCTAAGTATTTAAAATCTGGGTTTAAAGTTGTTAAAGGGTAGTGTGTTTCAAAAGATTGTTGATCAGCTAAACTTGTTAATTGGAAATAATATAACCTTTTCCCCCATATATGTTAAAGTTTATACCTGAGATGTTCGTCACAAATTTGTTCTTTAAAGTGGAAATAATTGCTGGCAGAAACTTGCAAAGAGAATAGATTTAGATGGGGTTGGAAATATAATACATAATCATCTGCATATAATGATGCAACCGCTTATACTCCCCACCATCCCTCGAAAGGCATCCCACTGTAGACTCTTAAGTTTCATAAAGATATTGCTAGAGGTTCAATTGCTAATGCAAATAGCATTGGAGAATAATGGGCAGCCCCTGTCTAGTTAGAACGTTCTAACATAAAAGAAGTAATCAAGACCTTAAACATTATTTGTCTGTACTGATGACCTTGGGGATGCATAAAGAAGCCTTATCCACAAAATAAATGTAAGATCCAAACCAAACCTTGACAGGGCCGGAAGAAGAGATAATCCACTCGACCCTGTCACAAAACATTTTCAGAGATACAATGAAATAAGGATTTCCGAATAAGATTCTGAGTGAGAAGAGTAAATTTATCTCAAATAATCTGCGAATGTTGTGAACCATTTGTCTATTTTTGATGAAACCTGTCTGATCTTCATGTATTATTTTTGGAAGTATGTTTTCTAATCTAATTGCCATATTTTATCCGCCATCTTTGGACTGCTGATTGTGAAGGGACTTACGAGTTGTTTAGTTCATATACGATTGATTGAGTGTTCGTCACGGTGATTTGTTCGTCCGCGTTCTATGGACACTGTTTGTGTCTCGTACGACGTAAAGTTCTCTTGTCATAGCAGATATCGAAGTCTTATTTGTTGTTAGATACTATAATAGCTTTGCACCCTGTGCCGTTTACTCAAACTCCTTCTTCAGTTCTTTGTGTGGTGCGCCCCTGGTTACCGGGGGCCTGTCACGGATTGTCATATATTAGTATAGTGTGTTTATCTTGGCAGACGCAGAGACTTTCGCTACCCTTCCAACTCGCCCCCTACATTGCCCCATCTCGTGTGCGGAAATATCTCTTCTGATACTTCGGGACCACCCTGGCGGAAGGTTAAGCCTTCTATTAGTCGTTGTTGTTACGCATATAGATGTGGAATTCACTAGTGGACGAGGACTGGGACTTCAGCAGTCCATGGATTCAAAGACTGATCTAATCACTATGTGCTCTTTCTCTGATCACAGTACTTAATTTTTAAAACCAAAGGTCACTGCACACTTGTAGGCAGAAGAAATTCATCTAAATTTTTCACACATTAAAAAATAAACATGACCTCACGTTTGTGTCAGTCAAGTTTACACACTGCTTCCGAAACTTTCAGGACATTTTAACGGCGTTCGACGATGCTACGCTGAACTCAATCATCCGCTGTCTTTATAAAAACTAACCCACATCAGAAGCGAAAGCCAAAACTGTATGCTGGTTTTAATGCTTGACATGCACCTTTCCGTCGCCACAGTTTGTGTGTCCATACCTTAGAGGCATACAGGTCTCTTCAAAAAATTCAGGCATATCGTAGACCCCCCACCACCCAAAAGTTCCATTATTTTCCATAACCCTGTCCACATGAGTAAAATTAAACCTTTCATATATTTTAGATTCAGTGCACACCAACTGAAAATATTTCAGGTCTTTTATGTTTTTAATACTGAATGCCCATTTTGGCATACAGCTCATGAAAACCCAAAAATTCCTATCTCAAAAAATTAAGCATATTCACATCCCGACCAATAAAAGAAAAGTGTTTTTAATACAAAAAACGTCAACCTTCAAATATTTCTGTTCAGTTTCTGCATCTCAATACTTGGTCGGGAATCCCTTTGCAGAAATGAATGTACTCAATGCGGCGTGGCATGGAGGCAATCAGCCTGTGGCATGCTGAGGTGTTATGGAGGCCCAGGATGCTTCGATAGCGGCCTTAAAGCTCATCCAGTCAGTGGTTGGGTCTTGCGTCTCTCAACTTTTCTCTTCACAATATCCCACAGGGATTCTTATATGGGGTTCAGGTCAGGAGATTTGTTGGCAGGCCAATTGTGAGCACAGTAAGATAGGCATGGTCAGTAAACCATTTACCAAAGCAGTGGTTTTTGGCACTGTGAGCAGGTGCCAGGGCTGTCGTGCTGAAAAACAAAATCTCATCTCCATAAAGCTTGTTTCAGCAGATGGAAGCATGGAAGTGCTCCAAAATCTCCTGATACGCTAGCTGCATTGACCCTGCCCTTGATATAAAACACAGTGGACCAACACCAGCAGCTGACATGGCACTCCAGACCATCACTGAACTGGGGTATTTGACACTGGACTTCAGGCATGTTGGCATTTCCTTCTCCCCAGTCTTCCTTTCCAGACTCTGGCACACCTTGATTTACGAATGACATGCAAAATTTGATTTCTAGTATTTTGAAAAAAGGTACTTTGGACCACTTTGAGGCAAACAGTCCAGTGCTGCTTCTCTGTAGCCCAGGTCAGGCGCTTCTGCCGCCCTAGTTTTCTGGTTCAAAAAGCACACGGCCTGTGCACGGTGGCTCTGGATGTTTCTACTCCAGACTCAGACCACTGCTTCCGCAGGTCCCCCTAAGGTTCTGGAAGTCGGTTCCTTCTCCACAATCTTCCTCAGGGTTCCGGTCAAACTCCTTCTTCTTTTCACTTTTGTTGTGCAGCGTTTTTTGCCACCATTTTTTCTTCACACAGGACTTTTTGCACTGAGGTGTCCGTGATTACAGCACTCTGGCTGAACAGCATATTTATTCGTTCAGAAATTTTTTTGCTGTGTGTGTTACCCCCCCCTCTCGCTTGAGGGTGTCAATGATGGCCTTCTGGGACCAGCAGTGAGGTCGGCAGTCTTACCATGATTGCGGTTTGAGTAGTGAGACCAGGCTGGGAGTTTTCAAAAGCCTCAGGAATCTTTTGCAGGTGTTTAGTTAGAGTAATAGTTGATTCAGATGATTAGGTTAATAGCTTCGTTTAGAGAACCTTTTCATGATATGCTATATTTTTTGAGATAGGAAATTTTGGGGTTTTTCATGAGCTGTATGCCAAAATCATCAGGATTAAAACAATTAAAAGACCTGAAATATTTCAGTTGGTTGGGCAACAATGAGTCTAAAATATATGAAAGGTTTAATTTTTATCATTACATTATGGAACATAATGAACTTTATCACAATATGCTATTTTTTGAGAGGACCTGTACTCGCCAGTCTCATGCTTCAGGGCACAATTGTTTCCGGGAAAATTGGTGATTTCTTATTTAAATATGTCCGATTGTGCTACATTGTATTCCCTGTTTGGATATTAACCCTCTATGGTATTGCAATATGATATCAGTGAGGGGAAAAAAATAATTTGTTATGTTTTTCCCTGCTTAAAAGTAGACAATATAACGAATATCCGTAAACCATTAAATTAGGTGTAAATGCTATTTATTAATGAAAAGTTTGTTACCTTTCAAGGCAAAATTTACCACACACTGGCAAATTGAAACATTTGACATCGTTCATGAAGAAAAAAAATGTCTCCCTTTTTCCCTTTTTCTTTCTCTTTCCTTTTTTTTTTTTCTTTCCCCTCCCTCCCCCCTTCCCTCTTTTTCCCTTTTTTCCTTTTCCCCTCCACACCTTATATTTTATGAAATCATTCAATTTCTTTAACTAACCACTTAACAAAAACAGATTTATCAAGTTTTTACTAGAATTACACAATTTAGATTTAATAAAAAAGTAACATTTATAATCCAGCGGTGCCCTCAGGCAACATTTGTACCACTCCCCGTGGGGAACGCAAACCATCAGATAATCAAATTCTGATATCAAAACATATACAAATCGGTGTTGTTTGCAAGGGTTTTAAAACATTAACAATCACCCATAACCTTATCTAATATGACCCTATATTCTGAACAAGCATGCACACACACACACACAAGGCCCTGCATGTACACCAAAGCATCATACACACAAAATATCTTCCTCACTAATGGCACCTCACTGCGTGTGAAAGTTGAGGAACCAATTCCTCTCAACAGAAAAACACAGGTAGGTTACACATTTCAGCACTGCACTTTTACAATGCCTGAAAAACCTGGGTATTTGCATCTGGCCCACAAACTTTGTCTACTTTCAACCCAAACGACAAAAGTAGACGCCGTTCTGATCTCCACAAATGCAAAACCAGCGTTGGATGGTCGTGGTTCTACAGGGGTTTGTGGACCCTTCAGGCTGGTATGTCCTCAGTTGTGTGCTGTGCAGGTCTCCATTTCTCTTCAATGTCTTCTTCTCCCCAAACAGAGGGAGCATCCTGCAACTTCAGCTTTGAATTTTGCAAGGGCTGCTCATCCTTTGGGGGGATGCCCCAGTCTCTGCTGTCTCTCCCGGTAGAGGGCCAGGCCTCAACAACAGCAAAATATAAACAGTGTGGAAGGACCACTCGGTGGACTACCACTTTTGGTTGATCGGAATATTTGTTCTGTAGAGGGCAATGGGAAGCTAGTAGATCAACCCCTCCCGTACTGGGTTTGTTTGTACTTGGTGCAAATGCTTGGGCACTCATCTGGGACTGTGTGCTTCTTTTTTTTTTGTCATTCTCGTTACAGTGGTTTGTGGATTCTCTGAGGCAAAAGGTTGGGAGGAGACTGGACTGCTCGCATTACATTGACCCTCGCACCGCCCTAAGTAGTAACCCCATTATAAATGGTCTCCTTTTCCTCAAAAGTCCCTTTTCCATTACATTATGGAAAATAATGAACTTTATCACAATATGCTAATTTTTTGAGAAGGACCTGTACTGCCAGTCTCTGTTCAGGAACAATTGTTTCACGGAAATTGGTGATCTTCTTTTAAATATGTCCATTGTGCTACATGTATTCCCTGTTTTGGATATTAACCCTCTATGGTATGCAATATGATATCAGTGAGGAAAAAAATATTTGTTATGTTTTTCCTGCTTAAAATTAGACACTATAACAATATCAGTAAACATTATAATTATTTTTAAATGTATTTATTAATTAAAAGTTTGTTACCCTCCACTGAGTCAGAATATTCACATCTGAATTTTTTACACATTAAAAATCATACCGCACGCTGTGTCAGTCACGTTTACACACTGCCCTCCGAATTTAGTCCTTCATAATAATTTGTATATGGTTGCGTCCCCTAGCAAGCATTTTAGAGTGTTTTAAAAACTCAGCCACGAGAAGCGAAAGCCAAAACCTGTATCTGTTTAAATGCCTTGCCGTGCAACCTTTCCGTCGCCACAGTTGTGGTACGTGGGTGTGTTCCAACCTTAGATATACTGCCGTTCTCTTTTCAGGAACCATTGTTCACCCTCGAATTGGTGATCTTCTTTTAAATACTGTCCATGTGCGACATGTATTCCCCTGTTTCGGAATTAACACCCCTCTATGGTAGCAATAGGATATCAGTGAGTAAACAAAATATTCTGTATGTTTTTCTGCTTAAATTGGACACTATAACATATTATAACCTTATAAGTATTTTTCAATGTATTTATTAATTAAAAAGTTTGTTACCTCCAGCAAACATTGTACCACAATGACAAATTGCAACATTTTGACCATTTCATGAAGAGAAAATTTCTAATATATTTATTGAAAAACTCAACTTTCTTTAACTAAACACGTGACAAACTAGATTTATCACGGTGGTAATGATTACACCATTCCATATTACTAAAAAAGGTACATTTTAAATCCAGCTGGTGCCCTCAGGCAACATTGTACCAAGCGTGGAACTGCAACCATCAGATGCATCAAAATTATGATAAATATATCAAAACGTACACACAAAGCGGGTTGTTTTCAAGGTCAAAAACATTAACAATCACCATACCCTCTACTCAGAATATATGGACCCTTATTCTAACACAGCCATGCACATCACACACACGACACAAGTACCTGCATGTACACAAGCACATACCCACAAAATCTCCTTCCTCACTAATGGCACCTCCACTGGCTTGTGAAAGTTGAGAACCAATTCCTCTCAACAGAAAAACACAGGTAGGTTACACATTTCAGCACTGCACTTTTACAATGCCCTGAAAAACTGGGTATTTGGCATCTGCCCTTTTCTTTCAACCCAAAACCGACCAGATTACCGTTCTGATCCAATGCAAACCAGCGTTATTGATGGTCGTGGTTCTACAGGGTTTTTGGACACTTTTCAGGCCTGTTCTTCCTCAGTGTGCCTGTGATGGTCTCCCTCTCTCTCCTCTTCAAGGTCTTTCTTCTCCAAACAGAGACATCCTGCAACTTCAGCTTTGAATTGTTGCAAGGCTGCTTCACACATCCTGTTGGGGGGATGGCCACAGTCTCTGCTGTCTCTCTCGGTAGAGGAGCCAGGCCTCAACAACAGCAAAATCAAACACTGTGGAAGACCACTCGGTGATAGGGGGGCCACTTTTTGTGGATCGAATCTTTGTTCTGTAGAGGGCAATGAGGAATCCTAAGTAGATCAACCCCTCCCGTACGTTTGTGTTGTACTTGGTGCCAATGCTTGGGCACTTCATCTGACTGTTGTCTTCTTTTTTTTTGTCCCATCTCGTTACAGTGGTTGCTGGATTTCGCTGAGGGCAAAGGTTGAGAGGAGACTGACTGCTTCTTATTTCACCTGCCACTTCACAGCCCTAAGAGTAACCCCATTATAAATGGTCTCCTTTTCCTCAAAAGTCCCTTTTCCTTCCTTTCCTTTTCATGTCTTGATCTGTTGGGAGACAGCATCCAGCCAGACGATTGGTTTCTGACTGTGCCAATGCAGTGGATCTTCCTCGTTTAACAACAGCATCTCTGCATGGTCACACACTGGAGAAACCAGTTGTCGAATACAACTTGTGGGAGATGTTTGTCTGGAATGATGCTTGAAAGGGTAAGCACTATGTTACCACTACCGCCTATGTCAGGCTGCCCATTGCAAGTAGAGAGATACACCCATGTGTAACACCTCAAAGCTGTAGACCATGCCACTGCTATCTGGATCAGCAAAAAAAGCAAGACTTTATATCCCCCAGCGTTTAGGCTTCTTGGGATTGTACTGTTTCATGCAAAAATGCAAAATACATTTAGATAATTCAAACTCTTTCCTTACAAATAAAATATACTTGTATTCAACCTAGTATGCCGTGTATGGCCTTATGTGATTCCATTATGGTACAATGTTGCCTCGAGGCAACCATGCAGTTCTGATGTAATTTCCTATTATATTTTGATGATTATATACATGTAAAGTTTTTGAAAATACTTCTTTACTTACCAATGAAGGTGATTCTGATTTTTTGTAGCTGATTATCTGGACAGAAAAATGCCTTTTTCAGTGGAGAAAATATGGAGCCATTTGACATGAGCACGTGTGCTGAAAGAGGGAACAAAATGAACCTATGTGGGTCATGTGACCACTCTTTTGCATTCCCCTTAGAGAGCATTGACCAATTACATTTTATTAAGTTTTTATATAAAAAAAGCTAAAATAGACTATGTTGCCTGGAGGCAACACCGTACCATAGAGGGTTAAAAGACAGTTTATTGTGATTCTCCTGTGTTCCTCGTTCCCTTCCGTAGGCAATTGTGACAAAACACCGGACCTAAACAGTGTTATTTGTGTATGTCCTCCCTCCTTCCCCCCTGTTTTTGTTTTCTATGTTTTTTTACAGTGTTTGTTTTCGTTTTTCCCCGTGTTCCTATAGATCTAAGTTTACCTCCCTTGCCCGAAAGGACCTTTCCCTATTGGAGTATGCGGTCTAACCCAGCCATCCATCCATTTACTTACTTCGACCAACCAATCCATAACTAACTCATCTGTACCGGATCCAAGCAAATTACCATCGCCCCGTTGACCTCCCAGACACCACTGGACTGAGACTGAACGAAGCAAAAACCCGATCGTCTGGAGAGTGTCTACCCCTGATCTGGAACATGGGCAGACCCAGAGCCCAGCCCACCATCTCCCCACTGCGCAGAGCTGAAGCCCGAGCCCGTCGCGACCGATGAGCCATCGCATAGGAGTGCGACAGAGCTGAGGATCGCCACAGAGCCAGAGCCTCACAGATCAACACCCTCCACGAGGGAGAAAACCGTGGACAGAGAGAGCACCGAGAGGAGCTCCGCCGCCTGCACCGTGGCTGAGGGAGAGCTGAAAAGGGATTTGGAAGAATGATGCAAAGTGGAGGAAAACTTAATTGACTTGTTTACCGACCTGCCCCCTTTCCTTCCTCCTCCGTCAGTAAACTCTGTCCCTCCCGTTCCTGAGTTTAGCCCAGAGAAAGTTCCTGTTCCCATGTCTAGCCCAGACAAGGCTCTTGTTCCCACGTCCAGCCCTGAGAGGGCTCCTGGTCCCAAGTTAAGCCCGGAGGCATCCCACCCACCCACTCCTGCCTCCTCCACCGCTGTCATCTGGCAGCCCCTCTACTTGCCCTCAGCCCACCATCAATACGGTGCGAGCTCCGCGGGTCTGCCATCCTCCATCGCCACAGTGGATGCAGAATGACTGCGGCTCCACCGTGGCTCCTAGCTCCTAGCCTGGCTCCACCAGGCTCCCTCATCCCTCCGGCTTACATATATCAAAGGCTGAACAAGATCATTTTTCTTGACCCATTAGCAGATATTTTTGCTTGTTTTACATGTACATTTATATTTAGTCATTTTGCAGATGCTTTTATCCAAAGTGACTTACAATTGGGAGATACAAATCTATTCTTCTTAAAGAGGCAAACAAACACTGTAAGTGCTTGTAATACAAAGTTTTAGACATTGTTCAAATAAGTGCAAGCTGTAAAAAGAAGGAATAAATAAAGAGAGGGTCTTTTTTACGATGAAGCAAAGTAGTTTCTAAAGAGATGAGTTTTCAGTTGTCGCTTGAAAATTGTCAATTGTTTTAAAAAGAAGACTCAATACCTTAATTTTACTTGTAGATTAAATTCATATTGCTTTTAAGAATTTGAAGATGTTTACACTAGAAAACAAGACAAAAACACTATAATCATTTTTTTTTCAGTGCAGTAAAATAAAACCCAACCAATTGCATTTATAAATCCATTTATCAACTTCACCGCTTTAGTTACTCGTCTATCCTTTGTTAATAAAACCAATTTTATTACACGTCTTACTTGTGCTGATAATACATTAAGAGGCTCTTAAAGTTAATGATATCTCACAAATCCTTCATATTGGTCAACTACAACTTCCTATAATTTATGTAATTCTTATTTATTCAAAAATTTTCCATGATAATTTTTTTATTGTTAAGGTGAAATGGGCTGGTGCCAGTAAAATAGTATGACCAAAACTAAATATTAATATTTAAGCCCACTTAAGCTACTTAAATCTAAAAGTACTACATTTAGTGGTGTAAGGCTATCTAACATCTGATATCACTACATCATAGATTCTGGGAAAGTGACTTTTTTATGCACTTGAGATAACATTAACATTGACTTGTTTTACAATACCATAATGTGAGCTGGTACTTATCCTATGTTAATAATTACTTATAGGTTCTGTTTATCACGTATTGCTGTAGTAAAGCACATGACGAAGGAGATGGAGAAAAACAGTATTTATTATAAATCCACAAACTGTAAACTCAGGAGATCACAGGAGAATAACAACTGCACATAGCATAGACGAGACTGGACAATGAAGTGAGATAACACAGGGTTAAAATAGACGGGATGATTGACTGAAACTGAACAGATGTTGCAGGACTAATTAACAAATGAGGAAACTTACTTGAGATTACAGGAAAACAGGAACAGAGCAAAGGGTGTGAAAATATAGCTGAAAAAAACACATTAAACTGTCAGAGAATGCAAGCAATTTTACATTTATACACTGCTCAACAGGGGTCCTGTAAGGCGGAGGGGGTTAGGACGTTTCCAAGGGCCCGACGAGGGAGGAGGGCCCAGGATGTGATTCTTCCCAAAGGGGGGGAACAAGTGCACTGGAGAGGCAACAGCAAGACAGCCCCCAAAAAGGGAATGATTTTGATTGGTGGCCACAGACAGTTGTTCTCTTTATTCTTCCTGACTGATTTGTCTTTAGTGTTTTATTAGGGTCCTTGACACTATCTGTAGCATGAGACAGTACCTGCAACCCAATCAGGTTGCATCCTCCAGGATGGCACATCCATACGTGCTGTCACAAGGAGGTTTGGTGTGTCTCCCAGCACAGTTTCACAGTATCATGGAGGAGGTACCAGAGGCCTGTTGCACAAAGCTTTTTTTCAGTTTTTACCAAGGTAAGTTTACATATAGTTTGAGCAAGCTCTGCGTTTTCAGACTCAAGAAGGTTGGTTTGATTGGGTTTTGTTACCATGGTAAATACACAGCTACCCTACTCTGGAGCAGGTTTTATCCTGGGTTAGAGATCGCAAACCCGAACCAAGCAGCTCTGAGCAAAGTGACATTTATCTAATGCAATAAAGCCACTAACTCTATATATCACTCCGAATTCAATTCATTTCAATTCAGTTAAAGTTTATTTGAATAGTGCTTTTTGCGATACAAATCATTGCAAAGCAACTTTACAGAAAATTAAGTTTCTACAATATTTAGTAATAGCTTATCAGTGGTGACTGTCAGTTTATGTGCATATGGCAAGAATTTTCAGAAAAATTAATACAAGACGTAGTCAACCAGACAATGAACACTATTAACAGCAATTATTATATGATGCAATCACACTTGTAGCAATATTTGATAGTTCTGTATGTTGTCTCTGGGTTAGCATCATCTGAGGTCCTCTGAGTGGTTGGCATCATCTCTTCTCAGGTGTTCTGGATCCAGACTGGAGCTTGTGTAAATCCTAGTTACAGAGAAACAAATAGAGACATAATTAGCGTAGCTGCTGTTCCAGCCAAGTAAAATTAATTAGTTTAACCTAAACTAAATAATAATAATGCGCATTTGATCAGATATAACTGCAGTCCAAAATTATGAGATGCATTATTTGAATGGTTGGCCAAAGAGGTGTGTTTTTAATCTAGATTTAAACAGAGGAAGTGTGTTTGAACCCCAAACATTATCAGGAAGGCTATTCCAAGTTTGGGAGCCAAATGCGAAAAAGCTCTAACCTCCTTTAGTGGACTTTGCTATCCTAGGAACTACCAAAAGTCCAGCGTTTTGTGACCTTAAGAGCGTGATGGATTGTAGCGTGGTAGAAGACTAGTTAGGTACGCAGGAGCTAAGCCATTAAGGCCTTATAAGTAAGTAATAATATTTTGTAACTGATACGGAACTTAAATAGGTAGCCAGTGCAGAGACTGTAAAATTGGGGTAATATGATCATATTTTCTTCAAGTTCAAGCAGTTTAAAGTGTAAGAATTGGGACAACATTTCCAGTCTTTTGCTGATAATAATTTATTATTTGTTGTACAAACTATAAATGTATTTTTTGCAGTAGTTATGTGTATTTAAATGTCTGAAACTTGAAGCAAACCCTAAAAAAATTATATATGTCAAACACTGACCGTGTATGTCTCTGGCAGCTGATCACATAATGCACAAACCTTCTAATCACACCTGTGTGATCATACACCTCAGAGTTAAACACAGGTAAACACAAGCTTTGACCTCGTTATTTTATCAACAGTAACACAATGAGCAGCAAAATAGCTCGATACTTTCACTAAAACATGTGAGAGGAATTTACGAGCTGAGTGTCTCCCAAGCTCCTGATTATTTTTAAACATGCTCAAAAAATTGGGGGAGTTGGGCCAATTTTGACCAGTGTATAGGCTCTCCAATATTACCAAATCATATACAAACACATCACATATGCTAGATCTGTGTATATTATCATAGCTCAGTGGCTACTAGGCGAGGCCATATTGTGCGGATACACTGACACACACACACACACACACACACACACAAATCTTTCTAGTTGTTTTTGTTGAAAAGGAATGGATATTCTGTTTTCTCCTTAATGTGCTCCACTGAAGGTGCTTCTGAAATTAGTGAAGATGTTCTAGCCTTAATGCACATCTTTTTTCACATCTATTTTGTGCCATTCATTGCTATGGTGCAAAAACCACTCCATTTATAATCACTCAGTAATCTCAGTTCATCGTGATCACACAAAGTTCCGTTATAATCAATGAAGCTCACTAAACAGCACAGTTAATCTGTTTTTGCATCATGTCTAAATTTGGTTATTGTTCTGATATCTTTTCTCTAATTGTGCTGACAGCTGAATCCTGAATTTTTGATATTCTTCATATTCTGTGTGGTCAGTTCACAGCAGTGATAGAAATTAATAATTTCCAACTAGTTTTATGGGTATTTTTACATTTAAGCCATTTTCTTTCTTCTAAAAGTGTACACCATCTTTTGAGTCAAATTCACCAATCAAATTAAATCAACAAACAAAATAAAACAAAACCAACAAAATCAAACTAAACAAAGCAAATGAAACACAGAAGCCGCATTAGAAGTAGAATTAAAATGCATTTACACACTGTTTAATGCAGCTCTGGGGGACATTAAATACTTTAACCTGTAGTTACAAATGCATAAATAATTGAAAACTGATGTTTGAGATTATTTTAAAAAATGAAACGGTACCTTGTACACTTTTCTGTAGTTTTATTTTAGGTTTTGATGTCCTTAAGAATATATATTTGCGGCATAAGTACCAAAAACCATCTCATTATATTTTTACAGCCCCTTTCTCAGGAGGTCTGCTACGAACAGGTCAATTTTGGCCTGTCTAATTAATATTCATGAGCCTCTCTTCTGATTGGCCTGTTGTTTTCTGAGGGACGCATGACTAGGCCAACCACAGGTAACTAGGGTCTGCTGACATCACAGCACTAGCTGGAGGCAGCAAAACAAAGGGCAAACTAAATGTGAGGGCGAGCCAAGATGGCGCCTTAAGCGTTTGTAAAGGAAAACCGCTTGATTTTGGATGGATATTTGATATAAAGTGATTACTTTAATATTACACCTATAGTCAAATGGTGTTGGCTGTTACCTCTTACACATAATTTATGTGTTTAAACGGCAACTACAGATCGGAAAAGGGATAGAAATCAGACAAAGTCGAAGGGGGACAACAGTCATGTCAGAGGCCTACCGTAAACTTTCTGGAGAAAAACTTTCATGATTATATATCGGCTGACGAAGTATTTCCCCCCTCTGCCCATTACTCCCAGCAAATCACCTGTACCAAAGAAAGGTAAATCGGTGCATTCACCTACCTCAGCTGCTGCAATGGAGACTTCTGACATAGTTCAACAGCCCTAGCAGCTCATTAACTCTAGATGGAAAGGGTTAGAAAAACTGATCCCGGATAATACTCTGCAAATTGAGGGGCTCAAGAAAACGATCGACTTTGCGTGCGCTGAGATAAAGGACATTAAGCATAAATCTGCAGTCCTTGAGAAACGTATCTGTAATGATGAGGGATGCCTGGATTCAGTTGAATCGCGTGTGGCAGAATTGGAGAGTTATTCACGAAGATGGAATCTTCGTTTACTCGGGGTACCTGAGGCAGACAAACAAGACGTGCGACAAGAAGTTATTAGCATATGTCAATCAGACCAGACTCCCCAGTCTCATTGATACAGTGCATCGTTTGGGTCAGAAGAAGAGAAATGAGCTGTCCAGCGTTGACAAGCCCAGAGGGATAATCATCCATTTACATCAAGGGGGATTCAATGATTCTCTGTGGAAAGCGGCGAAATGAGTACCTGAAAAGTCAGGGTCTGCGATTTTGCTGAAGATCTTTCGAAAGGTGGATAGAGCACGTTCATCTCAAGCTGTGGCCAGCAGTACATGAAGCCCGTCTCCAAGGGAAAACTGCTTATTTTTGTTGGCGAAAGACTTTTTGTGTGGCCGGGAGGACCTGACATCAACCTAACATGATGATGGAAGGTTGGGAATTTTTTTTATTTTTATTTTTGCAACCTTTAGGATGACTTTGTTTTGTTGATATGAGCCATCCTGGGATCTGTGATTTTTTTGTTGTTGTTGATTTTGGACTAACTGGAACCCTCATTGTCTTAAACTCTATTATATTCTGTCGTAATATTTTGCCAAAATTTGGACGAGGACTCTGGCTAACCCTATTGCTAATTTTGGTTTGTTGCCTTTGAAGCCAACAAAGAACTTAGACTTTTGCTTTCAAATGAAGATTTGGTAAAAAAATTTGTTGTTGTACTTATTGAATCCTGACTCGCCTTTATAACAGTCTAAACGCGTTTTTTCCTTACGTTCGTTCTTGCAAACGCGTTTCTTTTTTGTGGATTGCGTTTTACATTTATTCTTATTCTGTCATTGTCTATAGTTACACTAAATGCCAGGGGGTTAAGAGATCGTATTAAACAGAAAGCTTTGTTTCTATTTGTTAAGCAACACAAGACTGATTTTTGTTTTTTTTCAAGAATCTCATTCGATTGTTGATGATGTACGTTTTTGGAGAACACAGTGGGGAAACGACATCTGGTCCGCACATGGAAATGAGCGCTCTGCTGGCATTGTTACTCTAAAGAACAGATTCACCGGGGAAGTTTTGCATACAGATCGTGATGGGTCAGGTCATTTTGTGTGTCAAATCATAAAAGTTTACAGTACTATATTGTTAATTGCAAATGTTTATGGTTCTAATTCCAAAAATGAAAATGACAGTTTGCTTGAAACCTTAGAAGAATATATTCTTAAGGGTCTGTCACAATTCCCAAATCTAACTTTGATCATAGGGGGTGATTTTAATATTGTTTTGGATGGATTACTTGATTGTTTTTATGGAGAAATTTAACTTGGTTGATATATGGAGGTTGAAGTTTCCTGATTTATCACTGTACATTTGGAGTAACAAAGCTTGCAACAGACAATCTCATATAGATTATTGGCTGGTATCTGCAAATCTAGGTTCTTCTGATATTTATGTTAATGTGATTCCTTCACCTTTTAGTGACCATAAATCTGTCATTATTTCTATTAACCTCAAAAACTCTTCATATTCTGTGGGTAGAAGTTTATTTTGGAAACTTAATAATTAATTGCTGCATTTTGATAATATTAAGATGGATGTTAAAAACATAATTTTAAATCATTGGTACAAAGCGCTTTCAGAAAAGAAATTCTGCAGTAACTGGGAGCTACTCAAATTTGAGACTGCCAAGTACCTTAGAAAGCAGGGAAGCTTAATGGCAAAAGAGAGACGTATTCAGGAGGCTAATATTATATCAAGATTAGCTGGTCTCTCCTCATTATCATGTCCAAATGAAGATGAACAAGCCGAGTTAGTCACCCTACAATTGGAATTGGACAGATTATACAAAAATAAGGCAGAAGGAGCTATCATTAGGTCACGGAAGCAGTGGATGGAAAAGGGAGAACAGAACTCTGCATATTTTTTTGGTTTAGAGAAATGTCACTTTGAAAATAACTCAGTTGAACAACTTAAAATAGATGGGGTTAGATAGGGGCAGCTGTGGCCTAATGGTTAGAGATTTGGACTTGTAACCAGAAGGTCGCAGGTTCGAGTCTCGGTGCTGGCAGGAGTTGTAGGTGGGAGGGAGTTAATGAACAGTGCTCTCTTCCATCCTCAATACCCATGGCATGAATTGCCCTTGAGCAAGGCACTGAACCCCCAGTTGCTCCCCGGGCGCTGGATATATAGCTGCCCACTGCTCCAGGTGTGTGTTCACGGTGTGTTCACTTCTCACTGCTGTGTGTGTGCACTTGGATGGGTTAAATGCAGAGCACCAATTTCGAGTATGGGTTACCATACTTGACAAATGTCACAACTTTTCACTTTTCATAAAAACTCCATAATTACGGGAAGAAGGAGGTGGGAACCGGCGAACATTCAAATCAAACTTTAATTACAAAATAAACACAAAACAGCGCGACAGCCCCTCATGGTCGACTGCCGCGCACAAACAAAAACTAAGCACAAACTAAAACCCAGGCCTGGTCCTCTCTCGTCCTTCACTGTCGTCGCTCCTCTTTTATATCCTTCCGTTCTCCTCCGTGGGACTCGAGACCGGTGAGTGGAGCAGGTGTCGCTCATTTGCCAATCACTCCACCGGCCGCGCTCCGTTCCCACGGCTCTTGGCCCCGCCCCACTCGTCACATGCCCCCATCGCCCCTCGCAGGCTGAGGGGTACTCCTGAGACTGCGCTCTACTCCCCCCAACCCCCCCCCCCCCACCCGCAGCAGAATCCAGCCCCCTGGCGAACGGCGCCGATTCCTCCGCCCCCTCACGGACGGCAGCCTCCCCCCCCCACATTGCGGGCGGCCGGCAGCGAGTTCGTCCGTCCCCGGCAACTCACTCCAGCCCACCGCCTCAAGCATCCACGGCGCCAGACTGCAAAACCACAAATAAAAAAAAAAAAAAAAAAAAAAAAAAAAAAAAAAAAAAAAAAAAAAAAAGTGGAAAAAAAAAAAAAAAAAAAAAAAAAAAAAAAAAAAAAAAAAACCTGCTGCCATGGCACCCGCGGATTCACCCCAGCGGCAAGGGATCTTCGGCAGCGCGTCCCTCCTTCCTCCCTATTTATCCAAATTTTCTGAGCAATCTGCTTCTGAATTTTTTACCTCTACCTCTGGACTCAGTTGTAAGACCATCAACCCTGTGCAAAAAGACCTTTGTGAAAGCTCAATTTCTATTGAAGAGGTCTAATGTGCTATTTCACATATTATGGTTAATAAATCTCCTGGGGTTGATGGCCTCACACCCGAGTTCTACCAAACGTTTTCTGATCTTATCGCTCCCTTTCTTAAAGAAGTTTATATGGAAAGTATAGAAAATCAAGTTCTTCCACCTACATTAACTGAAGGATTGATAACATTGATTCCAAAATCAAGAAAAGATCTATTGCTTTTGGACAATTGGAGACGAATTTCACAATTAAACAATGATTATATGATTTTTGCCCTGATCTTTGCAAATAGAATAAAATCAATTATAGACCCCCTTATAGATGCGGCATAATCTGGCTTTTTAAAGAAAAGGCATATCTCAAATAATATAAGGCTAATTTTAGACTTGCTGGATTACTCTAATTTATGTATGGATAAAGGATTTATTCTTTTTTAGACTTTTATAAAGCCTTCGACACTTTGGAGCATGCTTTTATTTTTAGGTCATTAAAAACATTTGGGTTTGGAGAGTTGTTCTGTAAAGCTATACAAACAATGTATACGAATGCAAAAGTTCTAGTTAAAAGAGTTCATCCATATCAGATTTTATTTAAAACGTGGTGTCAGACAAGGCTGTCCCATTTCCCCCTACCTTTGTCTTTTTTGTGTTCAGCTAATGAATATTTATGTTAGATCAAGCCACTTAAAAGGTATATCTGTAGCTGGTAGAGATATCATCATATCCCAACTAACAGATGACACTGCACTATTCTTGAAAAATCATTATCAGGTCCCAATTGCTCTTGAAGTAATAGAGGCCTTTTCTAAAGCCTCTGGCCTTTGTTTTAAACATTAAAAAAAAAATTAATTGTTTATCTATTAAAGACTGTGACTTTACCAACAAATTGCTAATATTCCGTGAAGGATTCTGTAACATACTTTGGGATTGTTTATCACGATAGATCATGAAATCTAGTGTAAGATTAATTTTGAATCCTATTCTTCAGAAGACGAAGGCAAAACTGAATCAGTGGCTTTTAAGGGATTTTTATCCCTAAAAGGCAGAGTTTTGTTGTGTAAAGCAGAGGGACTGTCAAGATTAGTTTATTGCAGCCACTTCACTTATTGAGTGTCTCAAATAAGGAAATGTAATTCCGGGTGGCTTTTTGATACTGCTTTGTTTAATTTTCTGTGGAGGAATAAAACACATTACATTAGAAATTAAAGCTGCAAGCAGCGATGAACGGGCCCTCGCACCCGGGCTCACCACCACCGGGTGGCTTTTGTGGAAAAGCAGCGAACAGGCCTATATATAATGCGTTTAATGTGGTAAATATAAAGGAATATGTCAACGGTCATATATAGTGTGCCAGTCTATTCCTGCGCCAGCCAAAATGGTGGCGCATAATGACTATAACTGGATTTTGTCATGAAGATTTCTTCAGCTCCAGCACTTTCATCAAGCATAAATTAATTTAGTGGCAGATTGAACATGTGAATGTTTATGTTAGTATAAAGCATGTTGTTGGTCCTATTGCCAACAAAGGTGGCGCTATGTACATTATAACGCACATTGGCCTTTAGATCTCTTCAGGCCATGACTCCCCGTATCAACATATTTGAAGTTTTGGTGTCAGATTGGACATTGCATGTGTTACGTTAGTGTAACACACGCCATTTTCTGTTGTCAGCATGTGGCGCTATGATACTAGTGGAAAAATGTCCTTTCGATGTGGCTCACCGCCATTAGTAAAAGATGAACGGTTATAAAATCATTTAAAGTTCGTAAATATAAGTGGAATATGTCAAAGTCATTTATTTGTGACAATTCTGTTGCCAGCAGGTGGCGTACATTATAAGGAATATGGCCTTAGATTGTTCAGGCCAGAGACTCATCTTTTCGACCATGTGAAGTTTGGGGAAGATCAAAAGTTTATCTGAGTTACCCAACACTTCTCTCCTTTGGCGAGACATTAAACTTGTGTCACAGCGCCTGGACACGCCTTTACAGCAAAAAATCAAGCCTCCACAATTCCCTATTGCAAAGGCCTTTAGACCTAGCCGGGAACCGGAACCCACTCTTGATGTCCATCCAATTTCTCGGATTAGTTTCTTTACAAGCCAGTAGAACCATGGCACTAATCCTGTTGCCAAAGTCAGGGTGGCGCATATGACTGATAACTGAATTATGGCAACGTAGATCTTTTCAGGTCAGAAGTCATATCTAACCTATGTGAAGTTTGGGGCAGATTGGCATTGTCTGTTGAGTTCGGCATTTTCCTTTTTCATGCGAAACACATCGAAAGTTTCAGGCGCCATGGACACGCCGTTTAACGACACCCACGCTCTTCGCAAGTTAATTATCGCACGGGCTGTGAGCTTACGACTGACTCAATGTTGGTATTTGATCTATGAATAAATCTCTAGGGAGGAGTTCGTTACAGTACAACCCCTGACACTGGCACAACCCCACCCCAAGTTTGCAGGGACACCCTCCACCCTCAACCTGACTTCCTGTTGGGATTCAGTTTACCGTACCAAGAGACTTTTTTGTAGGTATTGGTGTGTTAAGTGTGTTGTCAACCGATTTTAGTCCCTATGCATTGAAACCATAGCTCGCAGTAGCACTCCGTTGACTCTGTATCGGTGAAGCTGCAGGAAGCCCTTTTTCCACACCACCGCTGGCGTCTGCAGAACACCCTTCCACCTGTGCTTGGGCCCGGAGTCTTATGCCCACATGTGAAGTTTGGGGGAAGATCGACATTTTATTGCCTGGTTCTCAATTTTCTTCCCATGGCGGAGGACCCTCGGGTCCTGCACGGCGCATGCGACACGCCTTTTAACCGCAACATACCAAGACCTCCCACACTACACCACACATTTTAAACCTTGCACAGGCCTTAATCGACAATAGACGGCCCAAACCCCCACAAGCGGAAATTGATGGCATACACACTTCTATGAGGTAGTTCGTCGCAAGTGTTGTAAATATATTGTCACTCTGTGCCGCCAGTAGGTGGCGCTATGACTATAAACTGATATGGGCATCTCAATGTGTTCCGGTCCGGGTCTTACAAACAGGGAGTTTGTGTGGCCGAGGGACCATTGTATGGTCTGAGTTATAGAACTTCATTTTCATGGCGATACACTCTAAAATTCGTCAGGCCCACGGCACACTGCCTCAACGAAAACTCCAGATCTTCGCAATTTAACCATCGCAAAGGCCCTTTAGATTAGGCATACCAAATTTTGGTGTTGATCTGAATAATCTCTAGGAGGAAGTTCGTTAAACAGCCAAGGCATACCAATGACAAAAAAATGCATGCAAAATTTGCTATAAATCAAACAACGAATTCCTGTCGTGGAGTTCGGTTATTGCTCCAAGAGTCTTTTTGTGTACTGATGCTTTACATATGTGTGCCAATTTTAGTGCATGTAAGTGAAAAACACAGCTTGAGGGGGTTGATTTTTTTACGATAGGTGGCGCTGTGTCGAGCCTTTGACACACCCTATTCTGAAACCTATATCAGACGTACAATTTTCACCAGGTTTGAGCGTCTCAAAAGTTTAGGACTTTCGAAGCAGTTGGCCCTCAAAAATGTACGAGCTCATTTTGGAGCAGAAGAAGAGAAGCAGAAGAAAAGAAGAAGAAGAAGAAAAGAAGAATATAATAATAATAATAATAAAACGAAGCAGATCCAAGAGGGTTCTCACCACCAGCGTGCTCGTGCCCTAAATATAGCTGAAGCGCGTGCGGGCTCAAGCCATCCAGTGCAACGCGCCCCGGTGGCATCAGGAAAACTGTGCCCAGCGAGCAAATGCATTTACACTAACTCTATGGCAGTTGGTTTTACGGATGGGCATTTAACGGGGGATAAAGCAAAAGCCATCAAGACTATGCAAAGGACACACACAGAACAATAAGAATACTTTAGTAACCAGTCCTACTGATTTATAAGGTTTCAGTTCTTAAGATTACCTAACATGAACAATAATTCTATGAATTGTCAATGTCAGTTAATAGTCAAAATCTTTAAAAAAAGTATCTGTTTTAATATTAGGTAATGCCTGTGAACTAAAAGCAACAAACATTAAGAATTCTGCTGACAATATTATTTGCATGTTAATTTACTAATGTTTACAATTAGGACCTTATTATAAAGTGTTACTAAAACTTATTGGATTTACACTGTGGGCACAATCTATTGGCAGGTTGATATTCTGATTTTTTTTTCCAAGCACATTTTACCAATTCCCAATGACATCCATCTTATACGTACAGTAATGTTGTATTTATCATTAGAGTGAATATAATTGTCCATGAAGGATGGAAGAGCAACATCTTATATCAGAGCTTTGTGCGAATATTAGGC
>NW_024879183.1:616425-627665 GCF_018340385.1 Cyprinus carpio
CTCGCAGTCCTGAGCAGGTGGCGATGGAGGAATACAGCCAGGAGGCCTCTCGATCATGGGTTCACATCAGACCAAAGAATACAAATCTGACTCCTGCAAGCACTAATTGCCTCTCCATTTTACTCGTGCCTGCACAACATTAGGATTTAATAGGCGTGAATGTTTACAGGGAAAGATTGGTGCACAATCCCACTGTGTTCTGGGTTATATACTCTATAGAGAGATAGATAAAATGTATGTACATTTTCATGAGAGATACTGTTGCTTTACCGTTTCATGCACTGCATTCTATCAATTAGTTTTTTTTTTTTTTTTTTTGGAACCTGGGATTACCGGATATTAAGTGCTTCTTAAAAAAAAAAAAAATGGATGTGTTATCATGGAACAATATTAACATCAATATCCTTTTGCAGTTTACATTTTTTGTCAGAGTTTTTGGCATTATTTGGACCAAATTTGTTGACAGTCAGTCGGGTGGAGCTAATGAATCTCATTGGAAGAACAGTAAAAAGACCAGAGGCTACATGATTTGTAATGTCATTTTCATTTATTAATTACCTGTACACTTGCATTTCTTCTTTTCTAGGCTCCTGAATGGTGTCTTGATCATTGGCATCCCTCAGAGAAAGCCATGTACCCTGATTACTTACTTTGCTAAGAGGGAAACAGTTGTGAAAAAGCTCGGGTGGTCAGAGCTGGATAGAGAGGTAAGCATGATCATGGCTTTCCTTTGGCCTTTTTACACATTAAACCTGATGCTTTTGCTTTCAAGGTAGCTGAATGAGACTGTCGTCACACTAATGAAGATTAAAATGAGATCAACTAATTTTTTCAACAGCAACTGAAATCAATTTGTATGCCTTTAAGTCACCATGAAATCTGCACTCCCGTTGCACTTAGCTTTCTAGGCTTGAGCATGCTTCACGCCATTATAATGCACCTTTTTGTTTGGAAGATAAGTGCTCGCTTGCTAATAGATTAATATTTTTTCTGCAGTGCAGTGATTATTCAACCATGTGTTACATCAGATGATTATTATGAAGGCAGCTAAGGTGAGGGAGGAATTTGCAGCTTTACTTGCAAACTAAAATTCCTGTCAATCAATAAGGTAATCATGTCTGAAACAATGAACAATTTAAAAACTGAACACCCTTTGGTGAGACTGTATTTTAAAGGGGCCTTAACACACACTGGTTTGGCCAAATCGCAAATGTTTATCTTGAGTACCTATATAGTAGTGTTGTATCCTTCATATTGCCTGGAGGCCTGCCTAGGTGGAACGAAGAGTTCACAAGCACTTACCAACAAAACAGCAGAAAGTTTATGCAGTTTTACTTACACAACGCCTGCGGTTTTGAACTTGTGTAGGAGCGGAGCCGACGCAGACAAGAAGGGTCTGGCTGCAGACTTACATAACACTCTCAGACTTGCCATTCTCTGACATGCACTCTCAGACACTTGAGCTCTCGCTAGTGAAATCACTTGCAGTCTTTATTTTATATTTGTTCTATTTGATTGGTTACTTTTTTTTTGAAACTCATCAACATTTACAAACAACGTAGCCAGGTGTTAAGACAAGAAAAAAAAACTAAATTACCCGTGTTAAACGTTGAAACCGTTCAAAATTTGAACTTTTAAAAACTTGTTTTTGCCTGTATTTATTAATTTGCTAAATCTAGAGCATTGACACTTATTTTTTTATGTGCATGTGTTTTTTGGATGGATATCCATTGTATATATTGTGTGTGTACCAGGTGATGTTGGAGCGTTGGCGTCTACTCCAAATTTCCCTACTAGGGACAATAAAGTATATTTCATTTCATTACGAAGTCACTTGCAATCGCCACTTGCACTCTCCGCTACCTGCGACGTCACGTGTAAAATAATATATAAAATAATAAATAAATATAGCTGCAAGCAACGATGATGGGCCCAAGCCATCAGTGCAAATGCCACCCAGTGGCATCAGGAAAACTGTGGCCCAGCGGGCACATGCATTTTACAGTAACCCTCTGGCAGTATCAGGTTTTAAGGGATACGGCAATTAAAGGGTTAATCCAAACCATCAAGACTGTGAAATCACATACACATAACAATATATATAACTTTAGTAAAACTTTACAATAAGGTTTCATTTAGTAATATTATCACTCTATTTAATTAACATGAACAATAATTATATAGCAATGGTCATTAATATTCAAAACTTAACACATTAAAAAAAAGTGTTTATCTGTTAACATTAGTTAATGCCCTGTGAACTAACATCAACACAAACCATTAACCTCTTAACTTTCACCCGGACGTGGTGCACTGAATTCTCTTGTTTGCACATGTCAATGTTTACGAATAGATTAAATGAAATGGGGACAAATTTAATCTTGACTAAACTATTATCATTATAAAGATCTAAGCCCTCAAGCATCGCGACAGATCGCTGTTTTTCCATGGAAAGCTTATAAAAAAAATGTATATGCTAGATTTGTGTAAGCATGCGCCCCTCTCCCACACATCAAAACATGGAGATTAAAAAGCAGAACATACCAGATTCGTTGTAATAACGAGTCATAAACACATCCAAAGCTGCCCAGGTCCCCCAGTTTAGTTAGGAAGGTAAAGGGTCCACTGAACTAAATCTCATGGAGCACGTTTAGTCCAATGAAGCAATAACGTTGTAATATGGATGAAAATTCCTTTGTTTACATTTCAGTGTCCGTTATGGAATAACCGCGCTCAGAAACTGCATCTTGGTAGTAAAAAAAAGGGTGTGGTTGTGTAGCGTACAGTTGTCCACAAACAGAATGAGATGATCCACCAAAAAAAAAAGTGAAAGATAGGCGGAAGATTGTTTATTTGAATTTGTGTGCTCTCGTGATGCGCGCTCTAACGCACCTGTCATCTGATGGAGGCGGAACTTAGCGATCGCCTTTTTCTTTTTTCTTTTTTCAACATTTTTTATATATGTGTGTGTTTTATGTTGAATGTGCCTGTACCTGCATGATTACCATCTATTTGAGTGCAAATCAGACTAGACACAGTCTCAGAAAAATGGTTGCAGGAATCTCATTTTTCATGGTATCTTCAGATTTGAAATATAAACTCGAGACATTTGACTTTCAACCCATTAATTTTCTAGATTGCTCCAGGACTGATTTCATGTATTTTTATATCAAATAAAATAAAATAAAAAATTCAGTGTGGTAGAAAATATTTTCAAGGCACTTCAGTGTCTATAACTTCTAATATTTTTGAGCATTATCAACTCTGGTTGATAAAAAGTAAAGCCCAAAGCTGCTTCTTTCCAAAGACACCAAAATTATGTGTGTAACACACTGGAGTAAGGAACTGTTACAATTTTAAGTTAGGTAGGGCACTTTCAGCTGTGAGTCCCATAATGGGGGGTGCTGGCTAACAGGTTAATAAATTCTGTGAAAATATATTGTTCATTGTTAGTTCATGTTAGTTAATGCATTTACTAATGTTAACAAATGAGACCTTGTTATAGAGTTTTCCAAGCACATTTTACCAATTCCAAACCGATCTTAATAACTCAGACTGAAAAGTTAAAAATTATTAAATCCCCATGAGAAATATTCTAAACTAATGCAATACAGAAATTGCAAAGTTAAGACATGACCATTGGCCAAAAATGCTGACTGGGACAGCAGGGCCAGAAAAAAACAGGTGGAGAAGACACACGTTAACTGCAAAGAATTAAGAATTAACCCTCTGGAGTCTAAGGGTATTTTTGGGGCCTGGAGAAGTTTTGTCATGCCCTGACATTTGTGCTTTTTTCAGTTTCTTATAAATATCTAAATTAGGGATCGACCGATATGCATTTTTCAGGGCCGATGCCGATACCGATTATTACAGATCAAGGAGACCGATAACCGATATTTTGAACCGATATGTGTGTAGTGTAAAAATGAAAATTAATGTCAAAATTAAGAATAAAAAGGCCTCTGACAAAGACTCTCTTTAAATTATTTTAACACATCTTTAATTCTGAGAACTGTTCATAATAACAACATTAATATTAATAATAACAACAAACATAAAAAGTGCTGGGAGCATCCATCAGCAGCATTCTGTAAACTAAGTAAAACTTAAAGCAAATTTAAACAGCAACAAATGAACAAATAATGGAAAATAAATGTAATCTATATCTATATCTATATATATATATATATATATGTATATATATATATATATATATATATATATATATATTATATATAAAGATATATATATGTGTGTATGTGTGTGTGTGTGTGTGTGTGTATATTTAGCATTTTATTTGCAACCCAGAATTCCATTAAAATCACATACAACCCATATTGTAATAGTGTTTTTTTTTTTTTATTTTAGACTGTTTATCAACGGCGATACAAACTAGGAAGTATACAGGACAGCGTCATCCAGAAACGTGCAATGTGACATTATTGACAATTTACGTTATTAGCATAGGGTTATTAGCAGGGTGCGATTTGTGAAATAACAGAAGGGGGGGATGCTTTTGAAAAATTTTATTGAAATGTTTTTAGTACGACGGAAATTGTATTTAGTGTGATCTCAGTTTAATAAAAACATTGTAAGCCTACGTTAGGCCTATTTAATTGTAATGATTTAATGTCCACGGTTTGTATTCAAACAACAAATTACATCGAGAAAGCGAGCAAAAGAACACAACGGAGCTTTTTGAAACTCCGAATCAGTTAAACCATTGCGTCGCAAAATGATTCACTGTTTCGATGCGCTTCAATCGGATCGCGTATCGCGAATCATTTGATTCAGATCGTGACGTCAGAGCGGGTTTGCATGATGTTTTTTATCCCCACCGGGGGATAAAAGTTATTCAGCAAGAGGCAGGGATGCATAGACCAGAAGGGGCGAAATCCCCCCCAGCCCCCCCCGGCAAATCGCACCCCTAGTCAAATGAGAGAGCGCCGGCCGTCGGAGATAACTAAATCAGGAATAGGGAGCTCGCGTCGCGTCAGGGCGTCAGAGCTCGCGCTTGATGCCCTTCAGCTCTTCAAAATTGCATAATGGTTATTCTGAATCTGTATGATAAATTATTTTGCAATCATGTTAGAATAAAGCAATATTTCTCGAAATATGCGCAATTTTTTTGACTAAGAGCCCTAACGGAACGGACGCTGTTCAGTGAAGCTATGTGAACAACACAAAAAAAAAAAAAACCGCAGCAGAAGTGAGTGAATTCATTCGTGTTGATAATCTATTCACAATACAACGTTAAGCTGGCCGAATGGTGAGAGAAGTAGGTTTTAGTTTCACTATCTCAGCACTGGATGTGATGATCCGTTAAAAGCATATCACTGCAATGACGGACATTGACCGGGAATTTTCACAGTATAATTACTGAACGGGGGGGCTTGTCATCATAAATCGATTATATTTAGGTGCTTTGGCAACTTCAGTGTAGTGATTTATTGCAACTTCAGGAACGTTTACTGCATTCTTACCTTCGAGAGATAACTTATTGATGTGTGATGATGATCACTGAAAGCAGCTCCTGTGCTTTCGGTGTGAGAGCGGAAACATTTTCCAGCCGCGCCCGCCGTATTGATTGGCCAGGCCTCGTGACTCCCAACAAATCAGACGGACGATGGGCGGGGCTTAGTCTAGGCCACAGAGCGGTGCGCTCTGACTGAGGTGGCTGGATCAGTGCCAGATCGCGCATTTCAAAATAAAATGGTTTTTAAACATCTCGGCAAATCGGTTTTGCCCCCAAATGGCCGATGCCGATAACAATAAAAATGCTTAATAATCGGCGCCGATAATCGGCCACGCCGATAATCGGTCGACCCTTGACCCCTATATCTAAATGGTCTAAAGTCTAATCTCACTGTAATCAGCCAAACTAGGCTATATAATATGTGAGCAGCATGTATGTACATGATTGTGTTTTTTGAGAAAAAAAAGAAATGTTATGCGTGGTTAGTGAAAAACTAAAAAAAAATGTTAAAATCACACTTGAAAAAGGCAATAAAACACATAAAACAAAGTGGGTTCCCAGGTGAATTTTTGAGAACTGGAGCTTGTAGCCTAGAATTTTTTTTTTTTTCTCTAAATGATGTGTACAATCATCTTGTTTTACCTACACTTACAGAAAACACTATATTTGCTTTAAATTTTCTAAATGACACTTTTTATGTTGGTAAACGTCATATATGCGAGTAGGCGTCCAACTATCATGAATTCACACCTGAGAAGACAAAGGCCTGCATAATGAGCTGCATAATGAGCCATTCCAGTCCGCTGTGTCCACTGAGAGGGATGAGTTACCAAGAAACGAATGTGAGGACCAAATAATATCTATATAATTTATGTTTGTAGTTTATTTAGACATATATTTAATTATCCCACAACACTAATTAATATTCACTTGTGAGTGCAGGTCAAACAATTTTATTTAGGAAAAATCAAAGTTGACTTTCAAACTGAATTTTTTTTGCATCATTACTGCCACGTTCACATACAATCCCTTCAGAATCCTTTTAACACGCTATATTTTCTACAAAAAAACATTTATTTGTTATTATTATTATCATTATTATTAAGTATTATTATTATTATTATTATTATTAATGTTGAAAAGAGCTGAGAATATTTTTTTTTTATTAGGTTTTTTAAGGGGGGGATAAATTGAAAAGAACAGCAATGATTTGTTACATTTGTTATCGCAGGAATTACATTGATTGTTACATTTATATTATGTACATCTAAGCTTTTGAATGGTATAAGATAAGTGTAATATTGTTATTGAAACTTCATAATATTTCACTTGATTATACTTTAGTCAGGAATTATAGTTCGGTGAAAAACGTCTTTGGAAAAAGTCTAAACTAGTAAAATGCAAGTTTACACGTTATGTGAAAAACTAGTACAAGCCAGGATATAAATTAAATAAAAATAGAGACCTGTACTCCTGTTTCTATGAACTCTGCTGAATAAAGGTGCTTCAATTCTTTTTTCTGAGGAAAATCCAACGCCAGCTCAACATCCTCAACCACAGGTCACATCTTTTTGGGGTGAATTATGTCTTATTCCTCTCATCGCGAAATGAGCAAAACACAGTAAAATAATAAAACTTGAAGAACAGTCTCGCTCAGCGTTGTCTTCCCTGTTGTGTTGGGCGTATATGTCAAAAGCGCGCGCTTCAGTGAAACATTTGAATCCCAAAGCGCGCGCTCGGCGCGGGGGCGTTGGTCGCATTTTAGAAGATAATGAAGGGAGACGTGAAAAAACGGGGACATCGCGTTGTTTTGTACATATGGCATACTTGGACCTTATCAATCAGAATATTTGTTGTCGCAGCACTTTGTCACGTTTAGTTTAAAAGTAGACATCCGTCAGGGTCTTTCTATAGAGAGTCTCTCTCCATTTCTTCGTCTGCGTCGTGAGTATTCACAAAGTTAACAGTTCATTTTTAATGACGCATTTTGTATCTGAAGATCAGCGGGGTCAGACAAAGTGGCTGCAGACAGCACTTAACGGGGAGAAAAGCCTTGTTATGTTATCTTATATTTGATAGAGGGCACACAACAGTTTTGTTTCGTTGAGGTTATGTCTGTATTACAAAAAAAACGGGATGAAGCACCGGCGTTACAGGGATTGGCGATTGATGGGGGGGAGGTGCGAAGGTGGGGGGCACAGTATCTGGGCGACCGAGCGTCCACAAACTGAAACGGACCGTGTGTGCATTTAGCGTTCTTTTCAGGGTTATCAGGAGAAAATACCCCAAAACGTATACGCGTTGACGTGCGTTCCACAGCGGAGCGACCAGGAGGGTGAATGTGAAGATTTAACGGATCATATACTATAGGTCATTTCTGGCAAGACAAAGACTTTTGCAGGAGGAGGAGATGGAATAACAAAATTAACTCCCCCCCCCAAAAACACACTATACCTGACAGATTCCGGAAGAAAATTCTTCAAACAGATGGTAACAGATGAGATGTGGATGCTGGATTCTAGTCAAGTGTCACTCGCAAAGCCGTATCTGTCCATAAAGCCTATCTTAAAAAAAAAAAAGGGTCTTAAATATACAGTCATTAATCACTATACTTCAGGTGATTCTAATTAAGTGAAGGTCATTTTTTTTATGATTTTTAATCCAAGCAACGTCGCTCTCAGAACCTGACACCTTGTAGATTCTGGAGACTCCAGGAAAGTTGCATTCTCTGGAATAGGGTAGTGGTGCTGGAGACTAAATGCTTCCCTGATGGTTCTCCCCCTAATTCTTCACTTTAATTTTTAATTATTTTGCAGTTGTAAAAACCGTTTTTCTTTTCTTCTCCACCTGTTTTTAACAGTAAAAGAAAACATGCCTAATAATTCTGCACACCCTTAATATGAGGGAATCCCTTTACGTCATAGGATACAAGGAATATATCACACACATCCTTACCCTCTCTACTGCACAGCGCAACCAAAGTCTCGTCCCATTCGTCGATTCGTTCGTTCTTTAATAAAAACATCGCCTTTTGATGTGGACTGTTGAGCTTTGTACTTGCAGGTCTTTTTTTTTATGCTGAAACCGCAACATTACAAGACTAAACTAAAAGTTGAAAAAGTGAAAAGGCATAATTGCAAAAACCCATTTAATAGACATTTAGAAGCAGTTTATATAATACAGCTATAAAGTGTTTTTGGTTCTTGAGGGCATATCTATAATGTTCAAATCATTGTATTTTCATACTTTTTTAATGTCAATTTGATCATTCTCCAATATTCTTTTATTACAAACCCGGTTATTTAGGAGTTGATCATTGTTCTAAAGATCATTAAGAATGGTAGTACTGATTAAATGACTCTTTAAATGGATGGTAATACTATTTAGAGCACATGACTAATGCTCATTGTGTTATAACGCTTTGCACACATAATTCCTGCTGTAATTCATGTATTAACCCTCTGTGGTCTAATGGGTTTTGGGGGCCTGAGAGAAGTTTTGCCATCCCTACTTTTGGTGCTTTTTTTTTTCAGTTGCTTATAAACATAATACCTGGCCTAAGGACGAATACACTAGCAATCAGTACAACTGGGCTACTAATATTGAAATAGCATGTATGTACATGATTGTGTTTTTTGAGAAAACAACGTTTATGTGTGGTTAGTAAAAAAACTACAATTTTTGAAGTCACTGAAATAAGGTCATAAAACACATACAGAACATTTGTTCACAATACTGTCAAACATGGACCTTGTAGCCTATAATTTTTGCTTCAAAATGATGTGAAAATCATCTTGTTTACTCACTCACTGAAAACAATAGATTGATTTAAATTTTCTAAGACACTTTTTGTTTCGAAAGGGCATATGCAAGTATGCGTGATTGACCATGAATATTTGTGCGATTCACACCTGAGAAGACAAAGTCCCGCATAATGGGCTGCATAATGAGTCTTTCAGCTAGTGTAAAGCGACTGAGAGGGAAGAGTTACAATAAAGAATGTGAGGACAAAATAAATGTATATATTTTTGTTTGTAGTTTATTTAGAATTTTTTTAATTATCCCACCGACCAATAACTTGAGATTCACTTGGTGCGAGTGCAAGTTTTAAACAGTTTATTAGGAACAATCAAAGCTGACTTTCAAAGCTGAATTTTTAGCATCATTACTCCAGTCACACGATCCTTCAGAGATCATTCCAATATTCTGATTTGCTATTATTATTTAACATTTATTTATTATTATTATTATTATTATTATTATTATTATTATTATTATTATTATTATTTAATATTGAAAAGAGATTTGTTTTTTTTTGATTAAATGAAAGGAAAGCATTGTTTCTAACATGATTAATTATATTTATCATCATCTTGTGTGTTAAATAAGCTTTTCTATATATATATATATATATATCTATATATATATAATATATATATATAAAAAACAGATTATGGTGGAGTTCACTTTGGCACCATAAAACTCCAGTCTATATTCCACCGGATGCTAATGCCAACTTGCTTTTGAACGAACTTCATGCAGCCCATTAGTGAACAACAGAACTTGCTCACCCCCGGAGGCTGCTTTTATTTTGATCGGTACTCGCGGTGATTTTTGGGCGATTGCGCTGCAAAATTAAAGACAGTGCTCCCCCAAATTTCATCAGCATGTTTCCCCGCCACACCAAGAGGAAGAAAAAAAAATTTGGATCATGTTTACAACAACAAAACATTGATGGAGCTTACATCGCGAGCCCCATCCGAGCCACACCCCTTTGTGACTCCCCCCAACCTCGGGTGAACAGTCCCCCCATGGAAAATCCACTTTTCTTGTTTTCTCACCCCTAAGTATTCCTCATCCCCTCATCAACCAGTCGTGAAGCCATCAGGGAGGTCCATCAAAGTTGGTCCCCGCCAAAACTGGAGCAGACGGCTTTTACTAAGCAGGGACAGGTTTTTCAAACACACCTGACTGGCAAGTATGTTTTACAGCTTCTCAGGCCCGTGGCCTGTGGCTCTCCACGAGACATTGACATCGAATATACCCTCCTCTGTAACTGACTTACATCAACCACCCCAGAACCATTGACAGTTGTTACACAGAAAAAACCAGATAACCACAATACCCCTAATCAGAAACCCATGATGAAAACCAGGAGGTGCGAATTCTGCTGAAAGCCCCCGCAACAATGCCTTCAGGTCAGATGAACACTCAGGCCCCTACCAGTAAAATCCAGGGCTAACCTGCAAAAGGGGCATCAAAAAAGGCCAAGTGACTGCTACACAAGCTGAAGGTAGGATGAACACCAAACAAACCACGCTTTATTTTCCCAACTCTGACCCCCGATGCATGTGGCAGGGCATCCAGGTCCCTATCATGGGACTAACCAAGTTCAGCAAAACTCCACCCTCCAAAAAGTTCCCAACAGGTCACATCTCCCTCCTTTCACGAGCTCTAAATGACTTTTTTTTAGCTCGCCTTCAACCCGCGGACAGCAAGGAGGACGCCACCGAAAATCAGCAACTCACGTGGCAACACCAGCAAGAATCCCCAACCCGATTCCAAACTCACCTCCACAGATGTCCACACTGCCTGCGCCGGATCAACGCACACAAGGCTGCGGCCGGCAGCATTCTGGATGTGTGCTTAGAGCATGTGCAGAGAGCTCTGCAGTGGTTCTTCACAGACTTTTTCAAACGTCCCCACCCAAGCAACTGTGCCAAACATTGTTTTAACCCTCTCGGCGCCACGGTCGAGTTTACTC